>NC_090932.1:796284461-796587491 GCF_040938575.1 Ambystoma mexicanum | reverse complement strand
AGGTGCCCTTGTGCAAACCTTAGTGAATCACATTTGCAAGTGAGCATCTCAACCATACTGCATCCCCAAAGCCGCTGTTCACAAGGAAGCAGTTGCAAATGTGAGCTGCTGATAAGAATCTCCTCATTGGTTCATTTGTAAATATGTGTGAATTAGGCCCCTTGTGTTTGCATAAAGTTTGATCTGTTCAAATATCTAACACTGTGAAGCATAATTGTAACGTGTTACTTTTTGATCAAAACCATTTCAAACCAATTTCTTATGTATCCCGTTTGCTTCATGAATACACATAGTGCATATGTCCAAATTCAAACAGTATAAGACTGTTGCATTTGAACATCACTCCTTGCATTTGATTTGTGTACACTTTTTGCAATAAGATAGTATAACATTTCAGCACAGCTAATGCTGTGAGACTAGGCAACGCGTTTTATTTTTCAAGGAATGAATGATGTGTCTGTACTAACACTGCTCAACTATGCCCCTGTAACCAGCGCCTAGTTGCCTGCACTCATGAATTTGCTACCATAAATGAACCAACAACAACCGTGATCAAGCATAAATCAATCGAGATTTCTGTAAACAGCGCCTAGTTTCCCCCGGGTTTTGTACGCTCTACAAATGAATAAATACATAAATAAATAAATAAATGAATGAATGAATGAATGAATGAATGAATGAATGAATGAATGAATGAATAATATGTGTTGTGGATCTATTTAACTATTCGCTACCCAAAACACTGTCAGAGGTACAAAGTTTATTTAACCTTCTTCCCTGACCCACCATCTAGAACTATTCCCAAATATTCTAGGTCTGGAATTAGATTATTAAATACTAACAGTCTTAGAATTAGTTTGGGGGTGCACTTTCACACATCAGGCCTCATTATATGTTTGCCAGTCCGGAATTAACATACCGGTAAGTCCATTTACCAGCACGCTTTCGGACTGGCAAACTGCAAGTTTGCTGGTGGGATGGCCTGATTTACCTCCAGCCAAGAGCTGGAGGTAACTCAGGCACCCCATTGACAAAAAGCAGCAGGCATTGCCAGCACTGGTATTATCGGTGCCGGTAATACCAAAAATCCCCCATGGAGTCCTACAGAATGGGGATTTACCTATCCTTACTGGCACCTGTAATCTGGAGGTAATTTCGGCACACCGGGTGGCAGTAACAGTATTAAGGTTTGGTGGCATACAGCCGGATTTACCGGCGGGATAGCACCAAACATATAATGAGGCCCAGTGTCTTGTAGTAGCACTAATCTAGAATTGGCATTGGAGCAATTGGAAAGAGGGGTTACAGCTTTAGAATAGAATCAACAGACAGTATATTTCCAGGAATGGAATGATGATACTGTAAGTAAATCCTTTCCCGCGATAGAGTGTTGATGACTTGTGCCAATGCTACTCTCAGATTGTTCCAGCTGCCTCGTGCCAGACATAACCCGTTAAAAAAAAAACAACAACACATAAGTGAATTTGGGCTGTTGCTCAACACATACAGCGTAGTGTATCTGTTCACCAATGATTCTATTAATTAAACCGCTGTTTTATTTTATTATTATTTGTTGAAAGGCACACATGAAACTATTCAAATGCAATCATTAAAATACAATATTCCATGCAATATATTTTAGTGGACAATTTAAGCGTTAAAAGAACAACACATAATATGGCAATCGAAAAATATCAAATGAAGTTTTCATAAAACAGATTTTGCTCTGTTGTCCCTATTTTAACCACACCTGGACATAAACAGCAATAGTACACGATCATTAAAACTAACTTCATATCATAATCAGGCTCACATTTCAATCTTCCTCCCTTCCCTGGTAATTCTAGTGAGCAATAATTTCAAGTGCCGGAGAACTGCAAGCAGCATCTTTGGTGAGTCCCCTCTGATCAACGCTCTAAAGGCTTCCTCTTATCCCTTGACGCATTCTTACAATCCGATCCATCTGATCAGACACTGCTGGTCCCGTGCCAGCTTCGCACAAGATCACAAAATATGCAGAGGGGATTCTATAGACATACCGCATAGCCTACACCGCCTAAATGGTTTGGGGATATTACACCAAGCAACTTTCCAAGCTAAACTGCATAGTTATCCTAATTGAAAATCTAAGAATAATCTGTAATGCGTCTGCAAAGATGCAAAAATAAAAATCATCCTCGGGGCCTATACCAGAATTCAGGTCATCACGGTGCAGAACATTTGCAAGGATTAAGCGTCTGTAATCTGAATCCTTAAACTCCTTTGTTTGTGTCCCTCTCCTAAGTGCTGACATCACTGGGCATTCTCACTCCATTCTCGCATAATGCATCAACATGTAACTCCGCCATAGCCAAGCGGCAACGTGCCAAATAGTGACAGAAAGGGCACTTGGAGACGGAGAAGATTTGCAGAGCCTTGAGTGTCCTTTGGAGTGATTGCCACACACTGTTAGAACGCCACTAATCCAAACTTAATTCTCATGGCTGAACCCAGCAGACATGGCCAGGCTCTCCCTTCTATCAAACCCACAAAACAGTCAGCCTTCTCAGTCCAAACGCTGGCCCCCCAGAACATCTATCAAGCTTGTTTGTAAACATTGATATGCATTTGTTAACTCTCCAATGGCACCTGTCATAATGCCCAGATAGCTCAGACATACACAAGCTTCCCATTTTGCTTTGCCTATCCACCAATTAATCCATCCACAGTATCCCTTCCGAAAGGGGGTGCGCTTCACGTTCAATTGATTGATGGACAGCGTGTGGGTCTTGCCATATTCTGCCATTGCATCAGTACTCTATGATCAGCATAAGTGATCAGGCCCATCTCATACAATCCTCTTTTGGTGGAGGAGCCCCTTCGCGTTGTCCAACACTCAGGCAGAGAGACAATATAAAAGTTAAGTAGCTGATGTTCTGCAGTGCACCCCTACTTTCGGACTCTTGATATGTGCTCTTAGCGCATTCACAATATTTTCCCCCGGTACAGGCAATACTCATGCATCTGAATAAAAAATGTTCAGCTTTTTAAACAAGATAGCCGACATATCCCAGGCATATATTTTCTTTCATCTTCTCTCCCTAAGGACCCTGCTAAACAGTGGAACAACTTACCAGAAACACTGAGAGCCGAAAGCTCCGACTGGGCCTTCCGCAAGCCCTGCAAAACATGGCTATTCACCCAGGAGCTAGCAAAATAACTCTGCTCTCCCAACATACACCTCATCTACCCTGCACCACTGTAGATACCTTCTCATTGTTTTGCACCATACCATGTCTATGCTACCTGCCTCATTGTAATTACTTGATACATGCAACTCTACATACCTTACTTACCAAGTAGCACAACCTGACCTGTCATGGTCACCTTGTATTGTATTGTATCCCTTGTAACATTGAAACTGTGGCAACTTGCCAGCCATCGCCACCAGAACATTCATGCAATGATGTAACCTCTGTAACATGCTCTGCTTGTTGCTTGTCAAGAAAAGCGCCCAGATGCCCTCGGGCTTGGAGTGCAATGCAAATTACTGAATACATAAATAAATAACAAAATAAATAAATAAATAAAACTGAAGGCCGTGATCCACGAGGAAGCAATGCAAGTGGCTTTCGGATTTTGATGTGAAGGAGTCATTAGATTGTTCAGAACAAAGCGGCTCAAAGTAGTGAATATGGACTCAATGAAATACCCTGGAACCAGCTCATTTAGCAGGACCAAGGGCCACGCCTCCTGAATCCACTGAATTGATTATCCTAAAGGTCGAGTTGGTGTCATTGAGAATCCTCAAAGGATTGCTGGCCTTTCAACATCACAGGACAAACAATACAGTTGAGGCTAAATTCCAGACATAATGTCACGACTGGAGTGGCATGTGAACGACCTATAGCATTCAAGCTCCTCCATCACGGCATTAATAGACACCGCAGGACTGCACTGGCATAAACAATGCAATGGACTACAATGTTCAGGCACAACTGACACGCCTCGAGTGATGCTATACAATCTTGTCAACTCTAGACGGCAGTGTTGCCTTTCAAGACCCATTGTAGGGGATTTGTCAGCCAGGCAGGGCGGGGAGTATATTTTGAGGTATGTTAACTCTGTGACCGGTTTCATTTTCCTACAGGCGAATTGCCATTGGACCAATCGTTTCCGTTGACTAAACAGCATAGCTTCAGTTATGTACTTCGAGATGTGACTTTTGTATGGGAATAATCCCTTAGTTCAGCAAGTTGCCTTCTTCGACCAGTCTTGGTCAACTCCAAGAGGACGCCCCTGTTCATCTTCTCCCACGGCAGGGAGTGGTCCAGGTTATTGAGAACAGAAATGAAATCAAGCCCAGCGCCCCATTTGACATCTGCCTTTTCCAACCCGTTAGATGAGACATGCCAAAGGAACGCTAAAGCGCCGTCACCTTCCCCACCTCATTGATACAAGGAGAAGACATGCCTTTGCTCTGAACATCAGACATTGTGCAATGTGGGTAAAAGGGTATAGGGAGGCGGCTCCAGCTTCCCATTAGTGGCAGCTAACCAATGGAAATCGCCGCCCTCCCCCCCCCCCCCCCCCCACCGCCACACCTAGAGTGCAACTGGTTGTAACAGCGCCGCGATGCCTGAGGTATAAATGTAAAAATAAATACACCATAAATAATTAATAAACACGCTTCTACGTCTATTAAACTGAATGTTCGGGCACAGGTTCTGCAGTCAGGAAGGGGCGCATCCCATTATTATTGTTTGAAACCTGAAGTCATTAGTATGCACATTAGACGTAGGATAGATTTGATACCAAACATTTGAAATTCATCTGCACGCTTTCAGACAGCAAAAGGGTGATTTGTGTTTGCAGCTCATGCCAATCTAACATTGACTTGATTTATAACCATACATGCATATAAATCACTTGAAATATATAGGTGAGCATACCTACATGTCGACATGTTGTTTAGGGTAGCTAAAAACAACGCAGAGAAGGCAACGGTTCATCATAACATTATCTCGCAAATATGTTATCGTGACTGGACACAGCAACAAAAACACGTGTGCTTCTTTCCTCTGGTGTAAGCCTGCCCTCTAGTGGCTGATAGACACATAGCCAATATTTCCAAGTAGGTGCAGGGAAAATGGACCACCAACAAGTACTACTAACCAATGGACCACCAACATGTACTACTAACCTTACAACAATATTCCTCATAAGTTTATTCTGCAAAGTGAGCCATTGCATTCCAAAAAATGAGATCAAAACAAAGCATCAAAGCATCAAAAGAGTCCGGATGTATAGCTGATGCGTTGCCTCAGTTTAAACATCAGCACCATTTCTGAATTGAAAACGCAAGCAACAATAAAATGCAATCAACCCCTCACACTTGTAACAGCATAACACAAATATGCACTTTGACACGTAATTTGCTCTAGTCCAAACGACACATGAAAAATGGCCGGAACAGCAATTCGTAAATAAATGAGCTCATTTAAAACAGCAATTTGAAAGCATCCCAAATCCGCTTTTCTCTCCAGCGCAGCCTTGACAGCACGTTTAGCCCTGATTTATTCCGAGCTTCTTAAACAAGAAACACATGATTACAGTGCAGCCGAGCAGGCAAAGCAATTAGAAGGGGAGCGTGTACTTGCCGGAGTGCTGCCGTCGGAGAGCGTGTTCATGCTGATGGAGCTGCTCAGCTTCTCCGAGTACGGGGACGGCGGCGAGGGGCTGCGCTTCTCCAGGCAGTGCTGGGCCACGGAATCCTGGCGCTGCAGGTAGTCGCGCCATGCTCTCTGGATGCTAGAGGGGCATCAAGACAGGTCACTGTGCAGCAGCAGCAGCAAGTACGCACGCTTCCGCGCCAATCACACATGTGTTATGCAGCACAATAGCAGTATTCAGTGGCTACATGATGTGCGTGAGAATACACACTTTCTGATGCTATTGGTATTAACAGCTCTGAGCCACTCCAGACATTGGGGCCCATTTGTGTAACCCCTGTTGTGGGGAAATAAGTGCACAGACAAAGCATACTCATTTTTACATTAATTTTACCACTATGGGACATTTGCTGCACACCTCGCAGGTAGACAGGGAGATGGGAGAGGACACACTCTTCATGCTGGCTTAAAATTAATAGATTCCTATGTAATGGGCCTGCCTTTAACATCAGTTAAACACGGGAAGATTCCACAGGAATCACTGTAAATGCTGGCTGCAAACCGTAATTTGCAGGTAGCATTTACGTTTTTCACAAAACGAGTGTAAAAGGCAAGAGTGAAATTAAATGCTCCTGTATTTACTGTATTGTGCAAACATTGCAAGCAGGGCCTAACAGCGTGCAAGTGCTAATGTCCGTGGTCCCCTACATGCAATCACCACTTTTTACAAAATAAACCCCTATCGTGTTAATTTGTATGGGATCCCTTTCTTTAGAATGGTAAATGTCCGAGAGGCACATGCACAAACGCAGAGGATCTCTGTGGCTGTAAATCAGTCTCTGGCCATTTAATTTAGGTTTCCCCTGATAGAGGAGAGCACAATTTGGGAAATATGCTAGATACTTTACCCAGCTCCTTAAAGGGAAACAACAGTGTCTATGCCTCATACAACTTTCATGAGGATATGATATGACATATATAATGTATAACGCGCCTATACACAAGTGTATCAAGGTGTGACAAGACAAGCAAAGGGAGACAAAGGGAGGACAAGACACACGGTCTTACTGGGCCTTGTTTCATTCAGATCATACAAGTGTGACAATGTAAAGTGCATGGGGAAGGAAGAGAGGGAAGTGCCAGGGAGAGGGAAGGGGGAAGTGCAATCAGGGCAGCAACTGCTGCCCTGATTGGAAATGCACAGAACATGGTTGCATTCCTCTGCGCCTAATAGATGAAAAAATGAGCAACTTCCATTTCTATTCCTCAATCAGGGATACAAAAAGTTTGTATTGTTATCTTTTACAAAAATGTGCTCTTCACTATAAAATATGCTCCCAGCACCCACATGGATGCTGTGACTCTGTCATACATTTGCATTGACCGTGCGCCGTGGGGTGAAATCTAGCCCCCGAAGGCCAGAAATAAAGAGGCCAGAGTAATTTGTGAATGCTCACCAAAATATAAGGCCAGCACAGAAAGGAGGTCAGACATAAGGCCCATTGAAACTAAATCACAATGGAAAGAAAGTGGGCCTCAATTAAAAGTGCAAAGATGTGTGCAATGCATTTCATTTAAGGAAAAGGAAGACATGTGGCTGACAATCCATGGAGAGCTACACACAAATAAAGAAACCGCATTGCACAGTATCTTCAATGGGATACCAGAATTGTGCTCCAAGCAGCTAAAGTGAGCATTGCATGTGAAATAAATAAAATGATGCAATTATTGTTTTTCCCTCATCCAAATTGACGGTATGCTCAGAGAAATGCTCGCCAGACTTCCAAAGTGTGAATATGATGTTCTCATCTAACAGCCTTAATACATATGGAAAATTTAGAATTAACACTCATGTATGTTGAAACTGTGAAATACTTATACGATGCTGTATAAAATGAAAATGATGTGCCAGTTTAAAGGCTATTTGCGGCAGGGTACATGGACGATCATTTCTCTCAATATGAAACTAAGCTCCAGGACCTCCCCGCTGATGTCCTGGAGACAGTCCTGGATGTCATCATCAATCAGGGCTATTACTTAAAATTTTTAGACAAGTTTCACGATTTGATATTGTTATCTTAGCGCGCACTGGATTTTCAACAAGAAGTGTAATTGTTATGTCGCCTCCGCCAAGGTGTTCGTTACCTGATTACGCCATGTGCGCGGAAAGGCATGGTTTGATGAAGATAAATAATGTGCCACCGTGCTCAGAATGTTATTATCTTCTAGCCCTAACTAACAAACTAACAAACATTTGCTAAAGAAGGAACACATCCGCCACTTAACTCTACAAGCCATCGAATTCAAGCCTAACTCAAATCGCAAAATAGGCATAGGTGTACAATTTGATAGATGTAACACTCTCTTCCAGAAGCAAGCTTCAAGTTTATTCCACATTTTATCATTAAGATAAAGTTTCGATTCAGCACCATAAGTCAGTATAGGAATTACCTTTTGCTCCTAAAAGAGTAAAAGATGCTTCAAGGTGAATTTACCATATTTATAATGCAAAATTCTGGCTTGAGAAATCAAGTTGGTAAGTTTAGACTGAAAATTAATCAGATACAGATTGTCAGTAGTTATATTCTGTACCATAAGCCCCAAATATTTATATTCTGAAACAGGTTTCAGAAATTCATTTCGGATGGAGCAGGTATAATTAATAGATTTGTTTTTAACCTAATTTTTACAAATCAAAATCTGTAATTTATCATAATTCACAATTAGATGGTTGGCTTCAACATAGGTGGACAGAGTGGATAACATTTTGTAATCCCTTAGGGGTCTGCGATATTAAGACCAAATCATCAGCGTAAAGCAACCACGCTATACGCTGCCTCCTAACTCCGGAGCATCAGAGACAACTTTAACAAATGATTTGCCCATATCCAAAATGAATAAATTAAACAAAAAGGAGGCCAAAATGCAACCTTGTTTAAGGCCCACGTGTGTGCTGAAAGATGACGACAAAAGACCTTCCAAAGTTAACCTCACACGCATGGTGGTCTCTGTGTGAAACTGGATTATTAAGGCTAACAATGACACCGGGCATCCTAAAAGTTGTAGTTTTTGAAACATAAGTTCACGATTTATTGAGTCAAATGCTGCCCGAAAATCAATGAAAGCAAAGTACAAGAGTTGCTTCCGCGATGTATATTGGGCTTTAAGCATATTGATGGTTATGATGTTAGGCAGGGTACCAAGCCCAGTAATGAAGCCAGATTGAAAGGGACTTCTTAAAGAATGATTTTTGGACCAGTTGTTCAAATCTCTTAAAATTAGACAGCGAAAGATCTTCCCAGGCATGTCTAACAAGGATATTGGTCGATAACTAGCTGGGTTAGACCGATCACCTTTCTTGTAAATGGGAATGATAATGGACTGTTTCCAAGTTGACGGTATTTTCTGAGTAGTGAGTATATTCATAAACATAGAGTATAAAATGTCAGCCCAGATCACTGGAAATTGCTTCAATTTCATATTTGACAGCCCATCTGGCCCAGGAGCCCTTGAACAGATAGCTTTGTTGATAAGGAATAGAATATCGTCCCTATCATATCTGAGCTTGAAAATCGGTTGTCACAAAGGCTTATGAATTTTCAGAACCTCAGAGGGTGGAGCATACAGATTAGAATAATACTGTACCCATTTCCCTTCATTCACATAATTTTTCTGGATAGCAACCTGATGTCCTGCAGTAGCTTGATTAATTATTTTCGACGATTCCGCCGAGTTTTTACTTGCCAATATTTTTAACATATGGCTACCATCATTTTGATATAATTTGGCTTGCATGCCTCTTAGCCAATTCCTGTACCTGTACATTTTATCTCATACAAAGGGCAGCATGCATGTCACAATGGTCATTCCAAACTTTTATTAAAGGTGACAGTCACCCCCTTTTAACCATGCTAAAACGATTTTGGTGGGATAAACATAACTAAAGTTATTAATTAAAATATGATTTGGGATTTCCCATTATCCTGAGAGATGTGAAAGTTGGAATGAGCGTGCGAGTCATAATTAACATGGGGACTGCAAAGTGGCATATTTTTCACTGATATGGCTCCTGAGTAACTGGGTAAATGAAGAAGAACTGTATCTCTGCATAGGAAGGGCTTGCTGGCTTCAGATTAGCCTTATCTGATTCGCCTTAAAGTGTAGTTCTCAAAAATATATTCATACATATAAAGATTTGAAAATGTAGCATACTTGCCATGTTGAGAGATTTTATGAGTCCTAAGGCATGCCAAGCCAATGTGTCAAAGTGGGAAGATGAAGCTCTCTCCTCCAACAGCTGTCCCAAATCACTCCCCCATCCCCTTGTCACAGATGGGAGGTGGGTAGTGAAAAACATCCAATCCATTTTGCAAGTGATGTCATTTGCCCTATAAATAATCCAATTTGCATCAGAACTGTTAGCTCTTGCACTTTTCCACTTATTCCTGCTGCTGAAATCTGGTGAGAAATATCCCAGCAGAGGGCCCTGAACCTTGCACTTGAGACAGGAACCAGGAGACAAGGAAGCTGATTGGGACCCCTTGGAGGACTCAGAGGAGATCCATGACTGACCCCTTGCTCTCCCAGCAGTGCCCTGATGTCCCTGAGGCCCAGTTCCAGGCTTCTCCTGTAAGTAAAACTACCCCAAGGCCATAGATTGTGTAGGCCCTATATTTTAAAGCATTGTTTTAGTTATTTCCTCATAGAAAAATATACTGTTTGTCTGTGTAGATCCCTAGCATATTTAATCAAAGTAAATCAATTAATTCCCTTATATCGATCACGTAAAGGGTATTGCTGGTATTCAAAACCAACAATTTTTTTCCAGTGTGTTTTGAACTGGTATAGACGTAAAGATTTGCCAAAAGTATGAATCCCAACACCCTGTCCACGTGAGTGCGCAGGGTGCAAAACAAAATTCCCCATTGATCCCCTTCATTTTAAATCAGAAGGGGAAGCGTGGTATTGATATTGATATTGATATTGATATTTTATTTCTATCGCGCTCATACACAAGTGTTTCAGAGCGCGACAAGGCAAGGGAAGGGGAACAGAGGAGAAACAAAAACAGCGATCTTACTAGGTCCAGTGACATTGAGAACGTGCAAGTCATGGTAGAGGGGGAGAGGAGAAGTGCATGGAAGGGGGAACAAAAGGAGGAAAAAACCCATAAATAATAATAAATAAATAAATAAATAAATAAAACATCAACAAACAGAGGGAGTGCAGCCAGCAAGTGGCAGTGCTGGGTTTAAGGCAGTGCGTGCCGGTGGCAAGAGGAGCAGGTACCTGGGCCCAGAGGAAAGATGGTGGCCAGGTGAATGGTGCAGAGGGAGAGTAGAGTCAGCAGGGGAGAGGGGGGGCAAAGGCAGAAGCAAAGAGGAAGGTCTTGAAGAGCTTCCGGAACCGAAGATGGTTCTCCTCAGGTTTTAGATTGGCAGGGAGGCTGTTCCAGAGGGAGGCCCCAGCCGAAGACAGAGATCTACCCCAGCTCGTTTCTTTGAGAAACGACTGACCCTGAGGTAGTTAGAGGTAGAGGAGCGGAGTGCCCGAGATGGGAGGTATTTGTGGAGGGATAGCTGAAGGTATGTTGGACCCAGGCCCCAGAAAGCCTTGTGGACAATGCAGACGGTTGCATCCACTGGGAGCCAATGGAGAGATTTCAGAGCGGGAAAGATACGATCCCAGGGTTTGAGGCCAAGGACAAGTCTCGCAGTCCTGTTCTGGATAAGTTGCAAAGTGCAGAGAGCAGAGGTAGGTAGATTAAGAAAGAGGCTGTTGCAATAGTCCAATTTAGAGAGAACCAGAGCTTGGGAGACAGTGAGCTTCTGGGGGAATGAGAGGAAAGGAAGAGTACCTCTGAGGAGGTGCAGTAGGAAGTTTGACTTTTGCCCCTTTGTATGCATCGTGGTAATGCCTTTGCATATGAAAGGTGCAAAAACGAAATTGCCCCTTTTTATGCATCGTGCCCTGACCAAAACCCCAAAGCCCTGCCTATTCTTTTTAGGTGTGGCAAAACAAATTTACATTGCTTTTCTTTCTTTGATATTGTATCTGTGATTCAAACCCCAAATCCGATTTTCCTGTTGTGTTCCCACTGTCTGCCACTGCATTCTATTCAGATGAGTCAAGTCTAATTGATGTTTGGAGGGTGAGGGTTGTGGGGAGAGAAGTATAACACAACCTGTAATCACTGTGTGTCTTGAATTGTTCTTTTCTTGTATTGGTGGGTGATTTAAAAGGAAATAATTGTGACTGCATATCTCTGTGTTGGTGCTTTACAGAAGCAATGTTGTTCTTGTGCTGCCACAGCGTTGGTGGCTGATGTGAATCTATTTGTGATATTTGGTTGAAATAAATTAATAAATATATATATTTTAAATACACACCGGCCTGGTTCCTAATCCATTGTGGCAATGAGTACTTGTTGAGGTTGAGTGCGAGCCGGGTTGGAGGCCTTACCAAATCGAACCTGAATCAAAATCATAGTGATTTATCGTGCCCACATCCATAGGGGGAAGGTAACTGCCTGAGCTGAGTGTGACCGCGTAATAAACCGCGACAGCACTCCTGACACTAATGTTTGCAAGTGGGTTGGCCATCAGATCGGTAGCATTGGCATTGACACACTGACCCCCTGAAATGGGACTAAGGTGATCTCCACATTTCTGAAATTAACTTAAATAAAAAAGTGCATTTTTCATTTGTGTTCATGTTTTGTCCCTTTTATATAATTGCCTTAGCCACCAGCAATATTACATTCTGCAATACTTATGCAGTATCCTAGAATTTAGTATTACCAAAGAGCTGCTTTGAGTGGAGTCAAATGAAATACTCATATCTGAGCGTGCCGCTCCAATTCTGGATGAATGGTGTCAATCTTTTGAGCTGAGTCGAGCCCCTGTTCTGTAGATATGCTCAAATCTTTTTCGGGGTGGTTCGCCCATCCATGTGTTAGATATCTCACGGGAGAGGTTTTCCATTGCCATGTGAGTGCCTTAGTTGGTATTAATAGTGTGTGTTTGAATGTAACCACTCTGAATGTGAGTGTGGGCAGTGGTTGGTGGGGGTTTTGGAATAGACAAAGAAGAACAGGTGAATACAGGAAGAGGGGTGGCATATGAAGCCACAGCCAAAGATGATTGGCAAGCCATGAGTGAAATGGGTCTAATTGGGTCTAATTGGGATGTGACAGAAGGGACATCAAAATTCATGTCACTGAAGAGACTCAACATCATCATTATCACAGGGTGTATATATGCGTACATTACAGGGGGGGCATATGGAAGCCATCAGAGCTTGCACTACTTTGGGACACTTTGGAGAAAGGTTTCAATACCCTGCACTGGCTCTGAGTAGCAGCCCTTCCCTTCTTGTGAGATTGTCCAGTGACACAGTGCTAACGCTGTCCCAGTTGGTGCACCAGTAGAAAGTGGCCCCAACGTATGATTTCCAGGCAGGGCGGTATTCTGGGGTCTAGCAGAGATCCTTGAGGCCCATGATACATTATGCATTGTTATGTGTCCTTCCCTGGCATATTCATAGGATGGGGGTCTGAACATACCTGTGTCTGGTGATTTGATTTTTGGGAAATTGATCAGAGGTTGAGGAAAAGGTAAGCCTCAAAGAAGACTTTTTGTCTGGGCGTTAATTCATTGGGCATTATTTTAGCCACAATTGTTTATTTTGTTGTACTGTAATTGGTTTATTGGTTTTGTCTTCACATTAAACTTGCTATTAATTTTAGCATCATTCGGCACAGATAGGTGATCTGGGCAATAACTAAAGTAGCTACATGTTATTGCTAACATAAATGATGAATGCTAGCTTTCCCTCACAAAATAGTCATTTAAATACACATTGAATGGCCTGGAGCAACCCAGAGGGACTTGGATTAGAGGTTGTGGAAATAGCATTGAGGTGCAGGCAGAGAAACCATGGAGCAATGCGTATTGTAACAGATGAGGAAAGGGGAAGACTTCAGAGTTTGCAAGTCAGCTGGAAGGAATAACCAACACATTGAACATTTTGCTTCAGATACATTTAAAAATGTTGCCTCCTTCTAGTACCTACTGTAGTGAATGGGGGTGAGCATCAGTACATGAGGGTATCTACAGAGTGCATTTTTTGCATCCAAACATAGACTACAGTATTGTCCCAGACAAATGATGAATCCATGCACAACTTGGTAGCAGTGGGTTCAACGGTGAGGATTTCTATAGCTGGACTAACATACAGACACACATCCCACATTTATTTTGCATATAAGATTTTTGCATCCAAACATAGGGCCTCATTACGAGGCTGGCGGAATGGGTTTAACAGCACCAGTAATGGTGCCAGTGCCATTAAACCCACTCCACACTATTACGAGGTTCCCTTGCGGGACCCGCTCTGGACGTCTGGTTTTACCAGACATCCATAGCTGGACCCGCGAGAGGACCAGGGAGCTAACAACGGGCCCGTTAATAATGGGCCCGTTGTTAGCTCCCTCCCCATTCCCATTGAGCCATATGGGGGCCTGAATGGGGATGGGGAAGGTCCGGGTCCGTGTTCCCTGAAAGGGGAAATACCGGGCCCTGCAAGGTCGGAATGGCCCGGTATTTCACCATTCAGGGAACCCGGACCCGAGTTTGAAGGCAGCCATGCCCTTATTAAGGGCATGGCTACCTCCAAACTCGTAATGGGGCCCATATGCTACAATCTTGCCTCAGACAAAAGAGGTACCCATGCAAAATTTGGTAGATGTGGGTTCGTTTGTATAGCCGGACAAGCATGCACACACACACACACACACACATACATTCCACTTTATATATAAAGATAAGGGCGTGGCCATTTTGATCTCGGGTGGAGCTGTGGTGGGTGGACTGGGAGAGGTGGGGGGATGATATGTTTTTTGGGGGATTGGCGTTTTCTGTATTGTATTTGATTATATTTGAATAAAGACATTTCAATAACGATACAATTGTTCCTAAATGTGGCAACTACATTTCACTGACCTAAAAGGATGCAACCTATTCACCCCAACATTTTTCCTGCACCCCTGCATTTGTAGCAACTCTTTCAAAATTGAACAATAAAACAGTAGTCTTCGCTAGCAAATACTCTGAAGAACAGAATGACGTGATGATGGACTCTGAAGGAAGTGATAGCTTCTCCTAGTTGCTAGACTGGCGCTTGATTTTTTTTCTTCTAAATATAGTTGCTTTACACTTTAAACTTGTGTTACTCGCAGAAAAATCTGGCTTTTTGCAACGGCATGCTTAGCCTGATTCTGCATCATGTGTTGCAGCTGCATTAGACCATTTGTATTCAATAGTTCTAGTCTCTATATCGGGATTACAGTCTTTATACAAACAGTCGTTTAATAGTTACTTCTAATGAGCCTGTAGCCCTAACGTTCTTCTTTTTTTCTCCTCATTCTTCACATTTTTTGGTGATCCATTGTACTTCATTGTTTAGCATTATATGGATTACTTTCACTTTGCCTTGAAGTTCCCATCGCCAGCGACCAGGGCTTTCCAGTTTCTTGGCAATCTTGGAACACAGTATACTTTCTGATCATGGGGCCTTTTTCTTCTACTTGAAGGCTGGATTTCAGGCTATTCAGACTATTTAATGTTTGCCCCAGTTTCAAAGTGACGTTATTGGGGCCCACAGGGTCCGACATGGGGTGCTTCAGTTCATACTTCCTTTTTTTGACCACCTCCTTGGTATTCAAGTGGTTTCATAATCTTCAAACCTCTAAAGGTTAAATTCAACAAATGTCCCACACCTTCTAACTATAAGGTTAACCCACCTCTTAAATTCAGACTTTCAGCACCTTCAAAGTGCAGGGTCTCCACCCTTCTTAAGGCTAGCCTTTCCTCCTCTCCTATTTTAAAGGTTTGTGTACCTCCTGAGCAGAGTTTCTCATAGTCTCTCAAGATTGGGTTTTAGACATCTTATGTGCATATCATGAGTACACTTTTCAAACGACATTTCACTCAGTTTTTCCTCATCCCTTATGTTCAGTGTTTCTTCATCACTCGGGTTGCCTCTGTGTTCTGTCACCCCTCAAGTTCAGCATTTGTTCACTTTTGATGTTCTCTCAGGGTCATATCACCACTTGGGCTCATCATCTCTTCGGCTCTCAGGTTCATTCAGATGGCCACATCCCTCTGGGTCAGCAGCTCTTCGACTTTCACCATTTTCTCTGGGTTTCAGCAATCACCAGGTTGAGGGTTTCAGCAGCTCTCAGATAACAGTGCTCTTTGGGTTCCATCTGCCTCACAGGTTCAGAGTGTCTGCACCTCTCAGATCAAAGTTCTCTCTATGTTCAGCATATCCCAGACCCAGCCCTGACCCCCTCACTCCAGTGACCCAGTGCTATCCACCCTACCTGAGGTTTTAAAGCGCATTTGTTTAGATCTTTACTACTCCCTTGTGTCATTGCTTGTATGTATCGGTTGGTTTGACTACACGTGTGATTTTATTGGATGATTCTGATTGAATCTTGCCCTCTTATAAAGGTCTGCAGTTTCCAGGAAGTGATCAAATCACCTGCCACAATTGTGAAATCTCCTTTGGAATTTGTTTCTCAGTGCAGAAGAACAATTCAGACAGCGCGTACCTGTTCATACCAGACGTAAGAGCGACCACTGGAGTCTGCCACTCTTTCGTTTCATACTGTTCATTTTCATTCAATTCTGATCTGTAGCAAGTGCTTTTGGCTTGTCTGCAGGTAAAGATCCTATCTGCTCGTGATAGATTGTTCACAGACCTCTGTGACATGCTCCGCTGCCCCCATGGCTTGGACGAATTTGTTGTGAATGTCTGTTTAGGAAATCGATCCTATCTTCCGAACCTGAAGGATTTGGCAAACACGTTTCGATGTCCTAGCTTAAGGTCACTTCATAACATCAGCTATTCTAGGGGTTAAGCAATATGACCAATACTTGGAACGGTCAAATAGTTGGTGGGTCGGGTAATCAGGATCTCTTTGCTTTGCTCTCTGGTTGCTGGATGCCGTTTGGCTGGGCTCTGTAGCATTAGAATTACCACATTGGGATCAGGGCAAAATAGTGGGCCATCATCACGACAGTATTAGTGATATGAATTCAAGAGTCCAGCTTCAGGGCCACAGAAGGAGCTACTATTGAGATACTAGAGTGAAAAAGTCAGAAGTAGAAAGTCAATCAGAAACAGGATGTAGATATTACAAAAGACAAGCCCCTCATGTTCTGGATTTTAGGAGTAAGACGAAAATTAACATTTCAATGCAGTAAATGAAGAAGGCTAATTGGGTGTCAGATTCATGAGGAGAGAGGAGTGCATTTAATGTAGAAAAGAGAGATTGTGAATTATCAGTCTGATATAGGATGACAGAGTGCGTAAATATGTTTTCACAGATTTACATTTCAGGGAACAGACTAGATAGGGAAAATGAAAACAAGATTATTTTGCATCAGATTTACAATTACACAATTTAGATTCAAAACGGTCAAGAGATGTACATCGAATTGCAGCTGCAGAACAAGGGATTTGGATGTTGTACAAAGGATCACTGTATTCAGTGAATTGACCAGAAATGGGGGACGTGTGGAAATGAGTGTCAAGTGATTTTGTTAACAGGTCTCTGAATTGATTGTTTTTTATTTCATTTTTATATTAAGGGGTGAGGGATGTAAAAGATACTCTGTAAGTAATGCAAGAGACGGCAGGAGTATGGATAAGATATTTTGTAGGACATTTTGTTAATTAAAAATACAATAAATGTGCTACAGACATTGGGAAATCAAGCTAGTTGAATCTTCTTGTCTGAAATCATGGAGGAGGAACTCACTTTCTCAGGAAATCAGAAATAGGAAAAGTTGGTTGTGATCGTGGATGGGGGAGGAAGAATAACAGTTTTAGTTGCTGACATTTTTCTTTAAGCACATGTGTTATCCTCACCCTGACAGATAAGAGGCCGTCTATGATTGGGTGTCTCACAGTGATGGAAAGGGTATATTTGGGGAATAACAGAAGGTATTTGGAAAGGCCACAACATAGATTTGATCTTCCAATTATGATCCATATAGATAGTGCAGACTGAGAAAGGCCAATGATCAGGCACTTTGACCATTGTTAGTCAACACATATCTGGATGAGGGTATGATCAGAGCCTATAGGTAATTTTAACATTGGTATGTCTGGAAATGGGTCCGAAATCTAAATTCTGTCTGAATCTGTGAAATAATCTATTAAAAGAGTACCTTTTGAAGTGCAAGGGTCAACATTGTGATTTATTAACATCTGGGAGTGAGAGTCTGGTGAAGAACCTGATGTGTATTCCTACCATCCATCAGAGCACCTGGAAAGAAGGAACCTTTGGATTGGACCTACAGTCTTTAGATTTCTAAGTACAGGAAACAATTTCGTCATGTTTCATTGTACTGAAAATCCAGTTGCAGTTCAGAAAGTGATTAGAAGAGTGGGCAACTCTCACTGTTTTGAATACTAATATTTCTCAGTGGGATGTAAATTAAAATACAATTGTGTATCACATCTGTACTAGTGAACTTGTGTTGTTGCCCACATTGCCTGTTGTGCACTAAATCCTGAAAGTGAAAGTTAAAATATACCCTTGGAATATCAGGTAAGATAAGACTGTATGGGACGAAGTGTAATAACGCAGATTTCTATTTTTGAACATCTGTCTACCTTTCACCGGATCATTTCTAATGCGCACAACCTTCAAATTGATGGTATTTTTTTATTATTGATGTAAACAATGTGCCTATTCACTTTACAGCGCGTTATCAGAAAATGTAATGATGAGGATATGGCGGAAAACGTAATGCAGTATGGGTTTATTTAGGATTTCAAGAAAGAGTTGGTGCATTTGAGAACAAACTATATCTGGGATTGCTGAGCACCATTTTGAAAATGACAACAAATGTGCAAATGGAAATAAAGTACAAATGTACATTTATAATGCCTATCCAGAGCCCCCATTGCATGGACATTTTGATGGACTATCGATCAACGAAGCTTTCACTGAAACAAAGATACTGGGGACTTGCAGGCGAATGACGCAAATAACTATGAATCTCAAAGTATAAACATGTTTGTAGCCAGTTTTATGGAGTCACAGGAAATCTCTATACAAGTGAACATGTCTTACTGGCAAAGAATCTTTCGCTGATGTCGCCAAAGGAGAAAGGTATTTTAAGACCCCAAGAAAATCCTTTGGATGCCAGGTCAGAAAGCAAATATCATAGTCAAAAATTCCTCTACAGAGGGCCTTTAATATGTCTTGATCATCTCTTTAGCAATGCTGAGACATAGTGGTATATAACTGGTGGATTATGTTGCTAACAGGATAACACCTACCCATATAGTACTGTCATACCTGAATAGTGTCTCCTGTATATATGAAAATGTCATGGGATGCCTGTGCATTGGTAACTAAGGATGTGCATGCTAGAGTAATTGTTGTGAAAGCTGACACCACACTTGATATCTGATTTCCCCTCTGGTCAATCATCTGCCAGCAATGTCTGGGGGAACTCAAGCAAACATGCACGTGACTTCATAACACGCATCCACATAAAAAAGACCGAAACTAAGAGTGAGGAGTGAGGCTGGGAGAGAGAGAGAGAAAAGAGGTGGTGGGGGCACTAGATCACCATATGATACTCTGGGTACAGCTGGGTTTCCCCCACTGGATGTGGTGTTCCACCAGACAAAGGAAATAGCATGGGGAGTTGGGGTATGCTTTTGAAGGTCTGCTATATCTCGTTTCTAGGTTTAGAGTGTTGGCCCCTATTGTTTAGGTATAGGACAAGAACAGGGTGTTGTGGCTTATTTACTCGGTTGTAAAACAAATAGGAACTACGCTCGCAAGATCACAACAGTTAAAAAAAAAATCTTCCTAATGCTATGGAGGTGCTAGTAGTAAAAAGGACCAAATCCCAAGTCCTATATAACATAACACAGCAACATGTCTTCGGTTGGACACCTATTACAACATTTACAAAATCTGCCTTACCACAAATGATGGTGGCCACTGTGGCCTTAGAGATTTTCATGAACACAGGCCAAGGTTCTAGAGCATGGGTCTGCAACCTGCAGCTCTTTCAATGCTTTGGACTACAACTCCCATGATCCTTTTCCATTGGCTATCGTACCTAGGTTTGATGGGAGTTGGAATCCAAAACATCTTGACAGCCAAAGTGTGCAGACCCCTGTCCTAGAGCATGGATCCTTCTTGCACTGCAGACAGTGTGAGTCCCCGCTGTATTCTTTGACCATTTACAACTTAATGCTGAGCTAGAGGGGATTATCTCTATCATTAGGTGTATTTTACTTTGGTTGGGTGGTTTTACACAAGAAATTTTCAAAAAGAAGTGTAATTGTTATGTCGCCTCCACCAAGGTGTTCGTTACCTGATTACGCCATGTGCGCGGAAAGGCATGGTTTGATGAAGATAAATAATGTGCCACCGTGCTCAGAATGTTATTATTTTCTAGCCCTAACTAACAAACTAACAAACATTTGCTAAAGAAGGAACACATCTGCCACTTAACTCTACAAGCCATCGAATTCAAGCCTAACTCAAATCGCAAAATAGGCATAGGTGTACAATTTGGTAGATGTAACACTCTCTTCCAGAAGCAAGCTTCAAGTTTATTCCACATTTTATCATTAAGATAAAGTTTCGATTCAGCACCATAAGTCAGTATAGGAATTACCTTTTGCTCCTAAAAGAGTAAAAGATGCTTCAAGGTGAATTTACCATATTTATAATGCAAAATTCTGGCTTGAGAAATCAAGTTGGTAAGTTTAGACTGAAAATTAATCAGATACAGATTGTCAGTAGTTATATTCTGTACCATAAGCCCCAAATATTTATATTCTGAAACAGGTTTCAGAAATTCATTTCGGATGGAGCAGCTATAATTAATAGATTTGTTTTTAACCTGATTTTTACAAATCAAAATCTGTGATTTATCGTAATTCACAATTAGATGGTTGGCTTCAACATAGGTGGACAGAGTGGATAACATTTTGTAATCCCTTAGGGGTCTGCGATATTAAGACCAAATCATCAGCGTAAAGCAACCACGCTATACGCTGCCCCCTAACTCCGGAGCATCAGAGACAACTTTAACAAATGATTTGCCCATATCCAAAATGAATAAATTAAACAAAAAGGAGGCCAAAATGCAACCTTGTTTAAGGCCCACGTGTGTGCTGAAAGATGACGACAAAAGACCTTCCAAAGTTAACCTCACACGCATGGTGGTCTCTGTGTGCAACTGGATTATTAAGGCTAACAATGACACCGGGCATCCTAAACGTTGTAGTTTTTGAAACATAAGTTCACGATTTATTGAGTCAAATGCTGCCCGAAAATCAATGAAAGCAAAGTACAAGAGTTGCTTCCGCGATGTATATTGGGCTTTAAGCATATTGATGGTTATGATGTTAGGCAGGGTACCAAGCCCAGTAATGAAGCCAGATTGAAAGGGACCTCTCAAAGAATGATTTTTGGACCAGTTGTTCAAATCTCTTGAAATTAGACAGCAAAAGATCTTCCAAGGCACGTCTAACAAGGATATTGGTCGATAACTAGCTGGGTTAGACCGATCACCTTTCTTGTAGATGGGAATGATAATGGACTGTTTTCAAGTTGACGGTATTTTCTGAGTAGTGAGTGTATTCATAAACATAGAGTATAATATGTCAGCCCAGATCACTGGAAATTGCTTCAATTGCATATTTGACAGCCCATCTGGCCCAGGAGCCCTTGAACAGATAGCTTTGTTGATAAGGAATAGAATATCGTCCCTATCATATCTGAGCTTGAAAATCGGTTGTCACAAAGGCTTATGAATTTTCAGAACCTCAGAGGGTGGAGCATACAGATTAGAATAATACTGTACCCATTTCCCTTCATTCACATAATTTTTCTGGATAGCAACCTGATGTCCTGCAGTAGCTTGATAAATTATTTTCGACGATTCCGCCGAGTTTTTACTTGCCAATATTTTTAACATATGGCTACCATCATTTTGATATAATTTGGCTTGCATGCCTCTTAGCCAATTCCTGTACCTGTACATTTTATCTCATACAAAGGGCAGCATGCATGTCACAATGGTCATTCCAAACTTTTATTAAAGGTGACAGTCACACCCTTTTAACCATGCTAAAACGATTTTGGTGGGATAAACATAACTAAAGTTATTAATTAAAATATGATTTGGGATTTCCCATTATCCTGAGAGATGTGAAAGTTGGAATGAGCGTGCAAGTCATAATTAACATGGGGACTGTAAAGTGGCATATTTTTCACTGATATGGCTCCTGAGTAACTGGGTAAATGAAGAAGAACTGTATCTCTGCATAGGAAGGGCTTGCTGGCTTCAGATTAGCCTTATCTGATTCGCCTTAAAGTGTAGTTCTCAAAAATATATTCATACATATAAAGATTTGAAAATGTAGCATACTTGCCATGTTGAGAGATTTTATGAGTCCTAAGGCATGCCAAGCCAATGTGTCAAAGTGGGAAGATGAAGCTCTCTCCTCCAACAGCTGTCCCAAATCACTCCCCCATTCCCTTGTCACAGATGGGAGGTGGGTAGTGAAAAACATCCAATCCATTTTGCAAGTGATGTCATTTGCCCTATAAATAATCCAATTTGCATCAGAACTGTTAGCTCTTGCACTTTTCCATTTATTCCTGCTGCTGAAATCTGGTGAGCAATATCCCAGCAGAGGGCCCTAAACCTTGCACTTGAGACAGGAACCAGGAGACACGGAAGCTGATTGGGACCCCTTGGAGGACTCAGAGGAGATCCATGACTGACCCCTTGCTCTCCCAGCAGTGCCCTGATGTCCCTGAGTCCCAGTTCCAGGCTTCTCCTGTAAGTAAAACTACCCCAAGGCCATAGATTGTGTAGGCCCTATATTTTAAAGCATTGTTTTAGTTATTTCCTCATAGAAAAATATACTGTTTGTCTGTGTAGATCCCTAGCATATTTAATCAAAGTAAATCAATTAATTCCCCTATATCGATCACGTAAAGGGTATTGCTGGTATTCAAAACCAACAATTTTTTTCCAGTGTGTTTTGAACCGGTATAGACGTAAAGATTTGCCAAAAGAATGAATCCCAACACCCTGTCCACGTGAGTGCGCAGGGTGCAAAACAAAATTCCCCATTGATCCCCTTCATTTTAAATCAGAAGGGGAAGCGTGGTATTGATATTGATATTGATATTGATATTTTATTTCTATCACGCTCATACACAAGTGTTTCAGAGCGCGACAAGGCAAGGGAAGGGGAACAGAGGAGAAACAAAAACAACGATCTTACTAGGTCCACTGACATTGAGAACGTGCAAGTCATGGTAGAGGGGGAGAGGAGAAGTGCATGGAAGGGGGAACAAAAGGAGGAAAAAACCCATAAATAATAATAAATAAATTAATAAATAAAACGTCAACAAACAGAGGGAGTGCAGCCAGCAAGTGGCAGTGCTGGGTTTAAGGCAGTGCGTGCCGGTGGCAAGAGGAGCAGGTACCTGGGCCCAGAGGAAAGAGGGTGGCCAGGTGAATGGTGCAGAGGGAGAGTAGAGTCAGCAGGGGAGAGGGGGGGCAAAGGCAGAAGCAAAGAGGAAGGTCTTGAAGAGCTTCCGGAACCGAAGATGGTTCTCCTCAGGTTTTAGATTGGCAGGGAGGCTGTTCCAGAGGGAGGCCCCAGCCGAAGACAGAGATCTACCCCAGCTCGTTTCTTTGAGAAACGACTGACCCTGAGGTAGTTAGAGGTAGAGGAGCGGAGTACCCGAGATGGGAGGTATTTGCGGAGAGATAGCTGAAGGTATGTTGGACCCAGGCCCCAGAAAGCCTTGTGGACAATGCAGACGGTTGCATCCACTGGGAGCCAATGGAGAGATTTCAGAGCGGGAAAGATACGATCCCAGGGCTTGAGGCCAAGGACAAGTCTCGCAGTCCTGTTCTGGATAAGTTACAAAGTGCAGAGAGTAGAGGTAGGTAGATTAAGAAAGAGGCTGTTGCAATAGTCCAACTTAGAGAGAACCAGAGCTTGGGGGACAGTGAGCTTCTGGGGGACTGAGAGGAAAGGAAGAGTACCTCTGAGGAGGTGCAGTAGGAAGTTTGACTTTTGCCCCTTTGTATGCATCGTGGTAATGTCTTTGCATATGAAAGGTGCAAAAACGAAATTGCCCCTTTTTATGCATCGTGCCCTGACCAAAACCCCAAAGCCCTGCCTGTTCTTTTTAGGTGTGGCAAAACAAATTTACATTGCTTTTCTTTCTTTGATATTGTATCTGTGATTCAAACCCCAAATCCGATTTTCCTGTTGTGTTCCCACTGTCTGCCACTGCATTCTATTCAGATGAGTCAAGTCTAATTGATGTTTGGAGGGTGAGGGTTGTGGGGAGAGAAGTATAACACAACCTGTAATCACTGTGTGTCTTGAATTGTTCTTTTCTTGTATTGGTGGGTGATTTAAAAGGAAATAATTGTGACTGCATATCTCTGTGTTGGTGCTTTACAGAAGCAATGTTGTTCTTGTGCTGCCACAGCGTTGGTGGCTGATGTGAATCTATTTGTGATATTTGGTTGAAATAAATTAATAAATATATATATTTTAAATACACACCGGCCTGGTTCCTAATCCATTGTGGCAATGAGTACTTGTTGAGGTTGGGTGCGAGCCGGGTTGGAGGCCTTACCAAATCGAACCTGAATCAAAATCATAGTGATTTATCGTGCCCACATCCATAGGGGGAAGGTAACTGCCTGAGCTGAGTGTGACCGCGTAATAAACCGCGACTGCACTCCTGACACTAATGTTTGCAAGTGGGTTGGCCATCAGATCAGTAGCATTGGCATTGACACACTGACCCCCTGAAATGGGACTAAGGTGATCTCCACATTTCTGAAATTAACTTAAATAAAAACGTGCATTTTTCATTTGTGTTCATTTTTTGTCCCTTTTATATAATTGCCTTAGCCACCAGCAATATTACATTCTGCAATACTTATGCAGTATCCTAGAATTTAGTATTACCAAAGAGCTGCTTTGAGTGGAGTCAAATGAAATACTCATATCTGAGCGCGCCGATCCAATTCTGGATGAATGGTGTCAATCTTTTGAGCTGAGTCGAGCCCCTGTTCTGTAGATATGCTCAAATCTTTTTCGGGGTGGTTCGCCCATCCATGTGTTAGATATCTCACAAGAGAGGTTTTCCATTGCCATGTGAGTGCCTTAGTTGGTATGAATAGTGTGTGTTTGAATGTAACCACTCTGAATGTGAGTGTGGGCAGTGGTTGGTGGGGGTTTTGGAATAGACAAAGAAGAACAGGTGAATACAGGAAGAGGGGTGGCATAGGAAGCCACAGCCAAAGATGATTGGTAAGCCATGAGTGAAATGGGTTTAATTGGGTCTAATTGGGATGTGACAGAAGGGACATCAAAATTCATGTCACTGAAGAGACTCAACATTATCATTATCACAGGGTGTATATATGCGTACATTACAGGGGGGGCATATGGAAGCCATCCGAGCTTGCACTACTTTGGGACACTTTGGAGAAAGGTTCCAATACCCTGCACTGGCTCTGATTAGCAGCCCTTCCCTTCTTGTGAGATTGTCCAGTGACACAGTGCTAATGCTGTCCCAGTTGGTGCACCAGTAGAAAGTGGCCCCAACGTATGATTTCCAGGCAGGGCGGTATTCTGGGGTGTAGCAGAGATCCTTGAGGCCCATGATACATTATGCATTGTTATGTGTCCTTCCCTGGCATATTCATAGGATGGGGGTCTGAACATACATGTGTCTGGTGATTTGATTTTTGGGAAATTGATCAGAGGTTGAGGAAAAGGTAAGCTTCAAAGAAGACTTTTTGTCTGGGCGTTAATTCACTGGGCATTATTTTAGCCACAATTGTTTATTTTGTTGTACTGTAATTGGTTTATTGGTTTTGTCTTCACATTAAACTTGCTATTAATTTTAGCATCATTAGGCACAGATAGGTGATCTGGGCAATAACTAAAGTAACTACATGTTATTGCTAACATAAATGATGAATGCTAGTTTTCCCTCACAAAATAGTCATTTAAATACACATTGAATGGCCTGGAGCAACCCAGAGGGACTTGGATTAGAGGTTGTGGAAATAGCATTGAGGTGCAGGCAGAGAAACCATGGAGCAATGCGTATTGTAACAGATGAGGAGAGGGGAAGACTTCAGAGTTTGCAAGTCAGCTGGAAGGTATAACCAACACATTGAACATTTTGCTTCAGAGACATTTAAAAATGTTGCCTCCTTCTAGTACCTACTGTAGTGAATGGGGGGAAGCATCAGTACATGAGGGTATCTACAGAGTGCATTTTTTGCATCCAAACATAGACTACAGTATTGTCCCAGACAAATGAGGAATCCATGCACAACTTGGTAGCAGTGGGTTCAACGGTGAGGATTTCTATAGCTGGACTAACATACAGACACACATCCCACATTATTTTGCATATAAGATTTTTGCATCCAAACATAGGGCCTCATTACTAGGCTGGCGGAATGGGTTTAACAGCACCAGTGTTGGTGCCAGTGCCATTAAACGCACTCCACACTATTACGAGGTTCCCTTGCGGGACCCGCTCTGGACGTCTGGTTTTACCAGACATCCATAGCTGGACCCGCGAGAGGACCAGGGAGCTAACAACGGGCCCGTTAATAATGGGCCGTTGTTAGCTCCCTCCCCATTCCCATTGAGCCCTATGGGGGCCCGAATGGGAATGGGGAAGGTCCGGGTCCGTGTTCCCTGAAAGGGAAAATACCGGGCCCTGCAAGGTCGGAATGGCCCGGTATTTCACCATTCAGGGAACCCGGACCCGAGTTTGAAGGCAGCCATGCCCTTATTAAGGACATGGCTACCTCCAAACTCGTAATGGGGCCCATATGCTACAATCTTGCCTCAGACAAAAGAGGAACCCATGCAATTTGGTAGATGTGGGTTCAACTGTGTGGATTTGTATAGCCGGACAAGCATACACACACATTCCACTTTATATATAAAGATAAGGGCGTGGCCATTTTGATCTCGGGTGGAGCTGTGGTGGGTGGACTGGGAGAGGTGGGGGGATGATATGTTTTTTGGGGGATTGGCGTTTTCTGTATTGTATTTGATTATATTTGAATAAAGACATTTCAATAATGATACAATTGTTCCTAAATGTGGCAACTACATTTCACTGACCTAAAAGGATGCAACCTATTCACCCCAACATTTTTCCTGCACCCTGCATTTGTAGCAACTCTTTCAAAATTGAACAATAAAACAGTAGTCTTCGCTAGCAAATACTCTGAAGAACAGAATGACGTGATGATGGACTCTGAAGGAAGTGATAGCTTCTCCTAGTTGCTAGACTGGCGCTTGATTTTTTTTCTTCTGAATATAGTTGCTTTACACTTTAAACTTGTGTTACTCGCAGAAAAATCTGGCTTTTTGCAACGGCATGCTTAGCCTGATTCTGCATCATGTGTTGCAGCTGCATTAGACCATTTGTATTCAATAGTTCTAGTCTCTATATCGGGATTACAGTCTTTATACAAACCGTCGTTTAATAGTTACTTCTAATGAGCCTGTAGCCCTAACGTTCTTCTTTTTTTCTCCTCATTCTTCACATTTTTTGGTGATCCATTGTACTTCATTGTTTAGCATTATATGGATTACTTTCACTTTGCCTTGAAGTTCCCATCGCCAGCGACCAGGGCTTTCCAGTTTCTTGGCAATCTTGGAACACAGTATACTTTCTGATCATGGGGCCTTTTTCTTCTACTTGAAGGCTGGATTTCAGGCTATTCAGACTATTTACTGTTTGCCCCAGTTTCAAAGTGACGTTATTGGGGCCCATAGGGTCCGACATGGGGTGCTTCAGTTCATACTTCCTTTTTTCTGACCACCTCCTTGGTATTCAAGTGGTTTCATAATCTTCAAACCTCTAAAGGTTAAATTCAACAAATGTCCCACACCTTCTAACTATAAGGTTAACCCACCTCTTAAATTCAGACTTTCAGCACCTTCAAAGTGCAGGGTCTCCACCCTTCTTAAGGCTAGCCTTTCCTCCTCTCCTATTTTAAAGGTTTGTGCACCTCCTGAGCAAAGTTTCTCATAGTCTCTCAAGATTGGGTTTTAGAAATCTTATGTGCATATCATGAGTACACTTTTCAAACAACATTTCACTCAGTTTTTCCTCATCCCTTATGTTCAGTGTTTCTTCATCACTCGGGTTGCCTCTGTGTTCTGTCACCCCTCAAGTTCAGCATTTGTTCACTTTTGATATTCTCTCAGGGTCATATCACCACTTGGGCTCATCATCTCTTCGGCACTCAGGTTCTTTCAGGTGGCCACATCCCTCTGGGTCAGCAGCTCTTCGACTTTCACCATTTTCTCTGGGTTTCAGCAATCACCAGGTTGAGGGTTTCAGCAGCTCTCAGATAAAAGTGCTCTTTGGGTTCCATCTGCCTCACAGGTTCAGAGTGTCTGCACCTCTCAGATCAAAGTTCTCTCTATGTTCAGCATATCCCAGACCCAGCCCTGACCCCCTCACTCCAGTGACCAAGTGCCATCCACCCTACCTGAGGTTTTAAAGCGCATTTGTTTAGATCTTTACTACTCCCTTGTGTCATTGCTTGTATGTATCGGTTGGTTTGACTACACGTGTGATTTTATTGGATGATTCTGATTGAATCTTGCCCTCCTATAAAGGTCTGCAGTTTCCAGGAAGTGATCAAATCACCTGCCACAATTGTGAAATCTCCTTTGGAATTTGTTTCTAGGTGCAGAAGAACAATTCAGACATTGCGTACCTGTTCATACCAGACGTAAGAGCGACCACTGGAGTCTGCCACTCTTTCGTTTCATACTGTTCATTTTCATTCAATTCTGATCTGTAGCAAGTGCTTTTGGCTTGTCTGCAGGTAAAGATCCTATCTGCTCGTGATAGATTGTCCACAGACCTCTGTGACATGCTTCACTGCCCCCATGGCTTGGACGAGTTTGTTGTGAATGTCTGTTTAGGAAATCGATCCTATCTTCCGAACCTGAAGGATTTGGCAAACACGTTTCGGTGCCCTAGCTTAAGGTCACTTCATAACATCAGCTATTCTAGGGGTTAAGCAATATGACCAATACTTGGAACGGTCAAATAGTTGGTGGGTCGGGTAATCAGGATCTCTTTGCTTTGCTCTCTGGGTTGCTGGATGCCGTTTGGCTGGGCTCTGTAGCATTAGAATTACCACATTGGGATCAGGGCAAAATAGTGGGCCATCATCACGACAGTATTAGTGATATGAATTCAAGAGTCCAGCTTCAGGGCCACAGAAGGAGCTACTATTGAGATACTAGAGTGAAAAAGTCAGAAGTAGAAAGTCAATCAGAAACAGGATGTAGATATTACAAAAGACAAGCCCCTCATGTTCTGGATTTTAGGAGTAAGACGAAAATTAACATTTCAATGCAGTAAATGAAGAAGGGTAATTGGGTGTCAGATGCATGAGGAGAGAGGAGTGCATTTAATGTAGAAAAGAGAGATTGTGAATTATCAGTCTGATATAGGATGACAGAGTGCGTAAATATGTTTTCACAGATTTACATTCAGGGAACAGACTAGATAGGGAAAATGAAAACAAGATTATTTTGCATCAGATTTACAATTACACAATTTAGATTCAAAACGGTCAAGAGATGTACATCGAATTGCAGCAGCAGAACAAGGGATTTGGATGTTGTACAAAGGATCACTGTATTCAGTGAATTGACCAGAAATGGGGGACGTGTGGAGATGAGTGTCAAGTGATTTTGTTAACAGGTCTCTGAATTGATTGTTTTTTATTTCATTTTTATATTAAGGGGTGAGGGATGTAAAAGATACTCTGTAAGTAATGCAAGAGACGGCAGGAGTATGGATAAGATATTTTGTAGGACATTCTGTTAATTAAAAATATAGGGATGAGTGGACCAGCGATTAATAGTAATGTGGCCTATATGTTAAGAGTCCTTTGTGTTTATGTTTTGTGCCCTGATGCCTACGGGCTACGGCACGGTATACACAAATAAATAAATAAAAATACAATAAATGTGCTACAGACATTAGGAAATCAAGCTAGTTGAATCTTCTTGTCTGAAATCATGGAGGAGGAACTCACTTTCTCAGGAAATCAGAAATAGGAAAAGTTGGTTGTGATCGTGGATGGGGGAGGAAGAATAACGGTTTTAGTTACTGACATTTTTTTTTAAGCACATGTGTTATCCTCACCCTGACAGATAAGAGGCCGTCTATGATTGGGTGTCTCACAGTGACGAAAAGGGTATATTTGGGGAATAACAGAAGGTATTTGGAAAGGCCAACACATAGATTTGATCTTCCAATTATGATCCATATAGATAGTGCAGACTGAGAAAGGCCAATGATCAGGCACTTTGACCATTGTTAGTCAACACATATCTGGATGAGGGTATGATCAGAGCCTATAGGTAATTTTAACATTGGTATGTCTGGAAATGGGTCCGAAATCTAAATTCTGTCTGAATCTGTGAAATAATCTATTAAAAGAGTACCTTTTGAAGTGCAAGGGTCAACATTGTGATTTATTAACATCTGGGAGTGAGAGTCTGGAGAAGAACCTGATGTGTATTCCCACCATCCATCAGAGCACCTGGAAAGAAGGAACCTTTGGATTGGATCTACAGTCTTTAGATTTCTAAGTACAGGAAACAATTTCGTCATGTTTCACTGTACTGAAAATCCAGTTGCAGTTCAGAAAGTGATTAGAAGAGTGGGCAACTCTCACTGTTTTGAATACTAATATTTCTCAGTGGGATGTAAATTAAAATACAATTGTGTATCACATCTGTACTAGTGAACTTGTGTTGTTGCCCACATTGTGAAAGTTAAAATATACCCTTGGAATATCAGGTAAGATAAGACTGTATGGGACGAAGTGTAATAACGCAGATTTCTATTTTTGAACATCTGTCTACCTTTCACCGGATCATTTCTAATGCGCACAACCTTCAAATTGATGGTTGCAAATGGAAATAAAGTACAAATGTACATTTATAATGCCTATCCAGAGCCCCCATTGCATGGACATTTTGATGGACTATCGATCAACGAAGCTTTCACTGAAACAAAGATACTGGGGACTTGCAGGCGAATGACACAAATAACTCTGAATCTCAAAGTATAAACATGTTTGTAGCCAGTTTTATGGAGTCAGGTGAAATCTCTATACAAGTGAACATGTCTTACTGGCAAAGAATCTTTCGCTGATGTCGCCAAAGGAGAAAGGTATTTTAAGACCCCAAGAAAATCCTTTGGATGCCAGGTCAGAAAGCAAATATCATAGTCAAAAATTCCTCTACAGAGGGCCTTTAATATGTCTTGATTATCTCTTTAGCAATGCTGAGACATAGTGGTATATAACTGGTGGATTATGTTGCTAACAGGATAACACCTACCCATATAGTACTGTGATACCTGAATAGTGCCTCCTGTATATATGATAATGTCTTGGGATGCCTGTGCATTGGTAACTAAGGATGTGCATGCTAGAGTAATTGTTGTGAAAGCTGACACCACACTTGATATCTGATTTCCCCTCTGGTCAATCATCTGCCAGCAATGTCTGGGGGAGCTCAAGCAAACATGCACGTGACTTCATAACACGCATCCACATAAAAAAGACCGAAACTAAGAGTGAGGAGTGAGGCTGGGAGAGAGAGAGAGAGAAAAGGGGTGGCGGGGGCAGTAGATCACCATATGATACTCTGGGTACAGCTGGGTTTCCCCCACTGGATGTGGTGTTCCACCAGACAAAGCAAATAGCATGGGGGGTTGGGGTATGCTTTTGAAGGTCTGCTATATCTCTTTTCTAGGTTTAGAGTGTTGGCCCATATTGTTTAGGTATAGGACAAGAACAGGGTGTTGTGGCTTATTTACTCGGTTGTAAAACAAATAGGAACTACGCTCACAAGATCACAACAGTTAAAAAAAAATCTTCCTAATGCTATGGAGGTGCTAGTAGTAAAAAGGACCAAATCCCAAGTCCTATATCACATAACATAGGAACATGTCCTTGGTTGGACACCTATTACAACATTTACAAAATCTGCCTTACCACAAATGATGGTGGCCACTGTGGCCTTAGAGATTTTCATGAACACAGGCCAAGGTTCTAGAGCATGGGTCTGCAACCTGCAGCTCTTTCAATGCTTTGGACTGCAACTCCCATGATCCTTTTCCATTGGCTATCGTACCTAGGTTTGATGGAAGTTGGAATCCAAAACATCTTGACAGCCAAAGTGTGCAGACCCCTGTCCTAGAGCACGGATCCTTCTTGCACTGCAGACAGTGTGAGTCCCCGCTGTATTCTTTGACCATTTCCAACTTAATGCTGAGCTAGAGGGGATTATCTCTATCATTAGGTGTATTTTACTTTGGTTGGGCGGTTTTCCAGAGCCTTGCCTGTTTCTCAAATATTTGCAAATGAAGCCGTTTCTGTCTACGCCTTTCAAAGATGTCCTTGTTTGGTATTTCTTAAGAGAGGTATTAGTGGATTAAATGTCAATAAAGATGGCTACTGCCAAAATAGGTTATTGCCTCCGGCGACTATTAATTAGCCCATGGCGCTATTATAACAGTTCATGTCTTTAATGGTTTTCCATTGGCTATGATTCTAACTCTTGCCATGTCCCTATCTTGGCATCTTTGTTCTCCTAAACGTGGCTATGAGATCCTGTCATGTACTTCTCAGTAACCTTTTACTATTCAGGATAGATGTAAACAGTTGAAAGGGTTATTTTTTCTGCATACAATGTCTACACTCTTCAGTGATAGAGGACACCAATGACAAGCAATGCATGCATTAGGGGAACAATGATTTAAAATGAACAGTGGTGCTCTCCCCACTTTTAGCCAGTTCCATCTATCCGTGGTGAACGAATGAAATAGCATGGGCACGGGCCCCACGGAGGGAGTTAGGTAAACTAACGTGTGTGTATTTTTAGCAGAGGAACTCAGTGCAAATAAGATGGCGTTTCTGTAAACAATGCCTTTGGTTGGTAGGACCAAAGTTAATTACATAGTATTGGAGTGTACAGAGATGTAAAGCTGCCTCATTAAAAACTGTAATTAAGAAGACAACATTTAAACACTGTATCCTCATTAAAGTCTTTTTAGCATGGAAACAAATGTAAACATGTTTTAGTTGTGGGCAACCCACCATTTAAAAGATTTACATCCGTGAATTAATCCAGTCGACTTCTCAGGCAGAAAATGTGTGCTGTGGATCAGCTGGTCTTTACGCTCTACAATTAATATATACCAGTTAGAAAAGGTAAACAAATATGTACATTTTGACCCAGAGAATCGGGGTTCCAAAAATCAGGACATTTTATGGTTGGGAAAAATGTCTGATTGCAAGTGAACCAGGTCAAATATATATCCGTGTTGTCGGGTCAGAGAGCTCAACACAGCGTGGCCAATTCACACCAACGTGTTTCTGCTGAGTGTGAGGGGTAGAGGGACACTGCATTCCTGTACATCCATCTAGCAGAGGGTTAGCCAGGATTGTGTAGTAAATGGGGCCTGATGCTAATGTTGTTGGGCCCACGGCACTGACAAAACTATCTGTAAATACCCACACAGAGCTGCTGAGTGGGCATTTACAGATTTTGGGTGGGCCTTGCCCCTCAGGCCCTACCCTGCCTGCGCCTCTGCCATCTATTGGTACATTATCCCGCTGATTCACAGAGTGGACTTCCATTAAGGACAAGGGAACGGCATGGATGGGCAAGGCCCCTGCACCCAGCACCTCCATGCAAAGGTTTAACATCAACATGTGCATTTACCTCTTGCAACCTGCGCTGAAGCCTGTCACCTACACGGTTGCTGAACGTACACTTGTGGCAATGCTGAAAATGTAAATTGGGAGACATGACGACTACAGAATTGGAGTAACCCGACACCTTTCTAAACTTGATAGGAACCTAAGGGACAAATATGGCTTTTCAAAACGTATTTCAACTTCTAAAATGTTCCTTAGCATTGTGACATATCTTCAGCATTTTACTAATACTATCATTTGTAGAATGATTAGATAAAACCATATTGCACTGTTCTAAAAACGAAATCTGCTGTAGCTTCTTCTATACACTCCTGCCAATCACCATTCTAAAGGACCATGATGCGAATTATCCATCCATGTAGTCATACCATAAACATACTATTATGTCAATACCCTTATTTATCTTGACTCTAACAGAATCAGATTAATATACCAACAATGTGACCCTGTCCTACTTGTTTTGATGAAGGCCCACGCGAAGAAACAGTAATTAAAATGACACAGGCTTACAAACCAATCTTGAAACTGTCCAAGAAGTTTTGTTTCATTTACAATGCCAAATCTGTGGCATTAGCAAGATATGATGCTGGTATATGGGGCTTCATAAGGGCACCAAAGGTACAGAAAATGGAAAGTAAATGGATCCAAAGAGGTGGTCCTTCCTTTAGCTTAAACACAAACATGGGGATTTCTTTCATTGAGGACATGATTGCTGCACAACCTCTCCCTCTTTGCATATCCTTGTAGACAAACAATAAGGCCATCCTGACTTAGGCAATTGTGAATCATATTATAAATATAACCAGCGCAATAAGATTCTGTAGCTAATATATGTTTGGAACATATTAAGACACATCGGGCCTCATTATAATAAGTATGCTGGTGTGGAATCAATGTGACGGTGCTAACGTATACTGGCACGCGTACGCACCAGCCAACTACAGGCTTGTCGGTGAGGTGCTTGACTTAACTCCAGCTAGAAGCTGGAGGTAAGTCATCCACCTTACAGTAAAAAATCAACAGTATTACCGGCACCGGAATTACTGGTGCTCGTAATACCAGCAAAAACCCACATGGAGTCCAATAGTATTCCATGGAATGGATATTTAAATGCGAGACTGGCACGCATAATCCGGTGGTAATACCGCCGGACCGAGTGCTGGTATCAATATTTCATTTTGCTAGTACCCTGGAGGATTTACTGCCAGGATACCAACAAACTTGTAATGATCCCCATAGGCTGTCTAAACTGTTTTTTATGCCCGACAACTATACTTAAGGATGGAAAACCTGTTGACACACATTTGTTCCTATGCTTGTACAAAGAGGATAGCGAACGAATTTCCATTCTAAAGTTGCCAACATCTGTCGAAAGTGTTTGCAGCAACGTTTCCAAATCCTGTGTCACATCCCGTGATGAAAACAAATTTATAGTTGACCATGGCAATTTCCCTGCTATCCCGCAATTACCATCGCAAATAGCAGACGGCTATCAGAACGGCGACCAGAGCAAGCGCCCACATTTCCCAGAAGGCCCAGCTTATTATTATCTGAAACAGAGAGAGAATGAGGTTCTCGTAAAGAGGCAGCCAAAACGTGCACTTTTTCCAACAGTCCAATCAAGTCAAAAGCATCACTATTTATGAAAAAATCGCAACACTGAAAAAGTGTCACTAGAAAAGTTACTATTTGACATCTTTGCTGAAAGCTGGGTTGCTAATTACTGAAGTCGTATGTCAACACAAGATGGCCGAAGACAAGATGGCTGTAGCTGTTTGAGCTCAGCGGGTGTAGGCTGGGAGGAGGAGGCTGGAGTCCGGTGATGACCGGAGAGACATATTAGAGACACAGCGCCTAGTCCTGTAGGCGGCGGAGCAGCTGCGTGCCAAGTTTGGGGACTATCCGTGGTGCCGTGGGGAAATTATAGCCCAGAGTGCAATTCGGCTGTGAGGAGCCACATGGAGGCGTTGGACAGGGGTGGCCGTTGTGAGCCTAGCAGACCCAGAAAGAGTGGCATGTGTCAGGGATGGGGATGCTGAATATTAGGCGTGCAGACCGTGCAGAGAGGTCCACCTCATAGGGCAGTGTGGGGCGCACCAGAGGGAGTGAGCAGGTGCTGCAGTGCTTTGGAGCGAGGAGGCGGGCTGCCAATGACCAGCCTCCTCGGAGCTCGCTGCAGGCAGAGGCAGCCTGTCGAAGCTGCCATCCAGAAAGCAGACAGTACAGGGATTGTTCTAGTTACTCCTTGGGAGGGGACACGAACGGTGCAGAGTGCATCGGGCGCCTCAGAGATTTCTGGCTTCTCATTCACGGTTGCTGTGAGCACTGAAGTGGAGCGGGAGAAGGTTGTGTGATGCTCCGGGGGACATTTTATGGGAGTTTATCTTTGGATATGCTCTGCTCTCCAAGACAGGTGTGTGCATTTCTGCTTCACACAGCACCCCCTGCTTAACTCTTAGCTTTACTCCCATCCCTGCACACAGCATGATAGGGGAGTATGGGACAGCAGCATTGGCCGCTCCTTTGTAGGAGTTCTGCTCATTTGGCGTGAGTCACATTGGTTTTGAAGTGCTGGCCTACCCCCCTTGCGGAGGAAGGCTTGTGATTGTGCAGGTGCTAGCAGGAGGGGTGGAGGCCAGGGTGCACCAAGGCCATCCGACTTTTGCTTCTGCCCCCTTTCTGATCAGCTCCCCATTTCTGGTGTGGCCATACCAAGGATACCTGCAGTGAGTGAGGGGGAGCCGGACACGTACTGTGGGGAAGTAGTAGTAGAATGGAGGTGGCCTGGGGTTCCCTGAAGGTTCCTGCCCCTGGGATCTGTCAGCCCTCCTGCTTCTTGCTCCCAAAATCTTCTGCTTGTCTCTCTCCACTAGGCTGTATGTCCCTCTCATGCTCCTGACACATCTGCTCCTGCATTGCTGATAATCTGCCTGTTCCTCCAGCTGTCGCATTCCTCCTCTGTTGCTGGAGCTGCACAATTCCCTGCTGTGACCTTTTTGACATTGTGCACCTGATTTGTCTGCACTTGTCTTGCTGCTCGGCCAACTGGTGAGTTCATTGTGCTTTGCACAGTCTCCTTTCTCTCTCTCTCTCCCTCCATTCCATCTCCCTGCCATCTCCTTCCATGGTGCTATCCATTTCCCCTATCTACTCTAATTGTCACTCTATCACCAATCAATCCTCCCCCTCTATTGAAGTATGGAAAGAAAAGATTAAAGAAAGATCTCCTGGTCTCTAACCCAGGCCAGCCAATCGCTGACACCTATGTCAAAGATTCTCCCAGGCAGACTGTCACAGACATCATCTTTGTCGCTGCCTCTTCAGACCTATGGACTTCCCACATGCTCTCTGTCCTCTCCCCTTTGTCCTTGTCGCCCATTAAAGATTGGCACCAGATGGGAAGTACTCTTGGCATGCTTCTCATCCTCTAGGTGCATCATTAATATCTACCAGAATAGTACTGGGGTCTCACCTCAACCTTCTCCTTCTTGATAGGTGTCTTCCATCTCTCATCAACTTCCTCCCTCCTCCTACCTCTCCTCGGTCTGCCACACCTCCACACCCTCCCCATCACTGATGGGTTTACCACAGCCCTGTACCCTGCCTCGGAAGCCTGTCAAAGTTGCCATCCAGCTTCACCTAGCTACCCTCAACTCTCGCTCTGCTGTTAAACAGTCCTCTGATATCTGTCTCCTTCTTTAAGACTTTCACCTTGACATTCTCGCTCTTACTGAGATGTAGTTTGCCACCAACTCTGTCATTGCTTTTGACACACTCCTCCCTGAGGGCTACAAGATCCTCTCCAAGCCCAGGCCTGCCCGGTCTGGAGGCGTAGTGGCCTTGATCTTCCCTGAATGGGTCCCTGATGTTATCATTCCCACTCAGACATAGTCCTCCATTCAATGCCTCATACGCAGGCGTTGCATCTCTCCAACCCTCTTGTTGACTCTCGCAACCATCTACAGCCCCCCTGGTCTGGCTCCCTCTTCCTCTCAGAGTGGTCTGACCTTTCCTCTTCTCTTCTTGCCTCCAGCTCCAAACTTCTCATCCTCTGATACTTTAATATTCACCTTGACTCTCCTAATTCAGCTACTGGACTCTTCCACAGCCACTGTGACTTTCTTCCCCTCACCATTCATCCCTCGGGTCGGATGCACTCAGCCGGACATACCTTAGATGCTCTCATCCCAGCTGACATCCCCATCTCCAACCCTCTCACTACACCTCTCTCTAGGTCTGACTATTCTCTCCTGCCCTTCCACCTGTATCTCTTAGATCCCTGGCTACGCCTCTGCCTGCAATGCCAGTCTCCTTCTTCATTATTCATGCGATGAAGCGACTGTCAGCTGCTGCTTTTGCTGCCCATTTCATCCCTCCTTCCACTCCTACCATTGTCTCCCACACTGACTCTGCCCTTGCTAATCTTCATCTCTCTATCACCAACACCCTGGACCTCGTTGCCCCTGTCATGAGCATCTGCATAAAGCCTGCCTCTAAGCCCAACACCTGGTATGACACCGACCGAGCCTCCCTGAAATGCAAGTGCAGAGTTGCTGAGCGGAAGTGGCGGGCATCAAGCACATCCTCTGACAGACTGGCCTGTCACCTGCCCCGAATCTTGCAGATTCTGTATTGACCATCCATCCTTTCAAAGAAGAGGGCCTATATCCAACCCTACATCTCTAGCTCTACTAACAACACTGGCAAACTGTTTAAAATCTGAAAGGAACTCGCCAATCCTACTGTAGTCTCCACTTCTCCCCTGCCATCCATGACCCACTGTATTTTACTGGCCTCCCACTTCTTAACCAAAATTCAAGACATCCTGTCTCTCCTCTTCTACCGTCCCACCTCCCTCCCCTGCTCCCAGTCCTCCCTTGACTTCCCTTTTCCCTTCCCTTCTACTCTCATCTTTCGTGCTAATAGCACCAGATGAGGTCTTGTACAAGTCCTCTCTATGAAGGTCTCCTCCATACAGGTGCTCCCCTGCTCCTCCATAACTATCAAGGACAACATTTCCAGACTTGGCTGATTTCTGCAATCACCCCTTTGCTACTGGCTCCTACCCGCTACCCCTCAAGCATTCACTTGTGCATCCTCTCCTCAAAAAGCCCTCTGTGACCCCTCCTGTCCAGCTAACTACCAACCCGTTCTCCATTACACCCTTCCTGGGCAAAATCCTTGAGTAGCTGGCTATCTGCCAATTGATTCATCACACTGAATCTGTTGGCTGTCTCCATGACTTCCAGTGGTTCCATGTGTTAATATCCCCACAAAAATATCGCCATACAAGAATGGTGCCCTATTTATGCAGCAGAATTAACCCATTGAACCGGCAGGGGACACCCCTGCACCCCTCATATTATTTTAAAGGGAGCTAGGGACACCTCCACAACCCCCGCTCCCATTTACCCCCAAAATTATCCCCACTAATAATATTGCCTATGGCTGTTCCCGACGACCATATATATGGTGATATTATTGGTGGGGATAATATTACCTGATACCCTTCCACTATGGCTTCAGAGCAGCCAGAGACATGGAAACTGCTCTTCTGAACACCTGTGAAGACTTGCTCTCAAATCTTGACTCCAACTCTCCATCCGTTCTTATCCTTCTAAATCGTTTCTCTGCCTTTGACATGGTCAATCATGCCACCCTGACAAATCGGCTCTGTGACACCCTCGGCATCATGGGCCTGGCACTAGACTTGATGACATCTCCCTCGGCATCATGGGCCTGGCACTAGACTTGATGACATCTTTCCTCTCTAACCATCCTTCCCAGGTTCAACTTGGCCCCCGTCTCTCCCAGATCACACTCTCCACCTGCGGCATCCCTCAACGCTTTATCCTCTTGCTATGATTTTCAATATCTACCTTGCCCCTCTGGCCCACTTGATCTCCTCTTTCTCACCTCACTTTCAGGGCTATGCAGATGACAAAGAGCTCTCCTTCATTCTGCCGTCAGAAGTAGTGCAATAACAATGCAATTTCCACTCAGATTTATTTCAGCAAGGCACTTCCTCTCTCAGAGGACCTTTTTTTGATGCAACAAGCTATTTAACACATGAAAGAGAAAGCTAAAACATTAGAACATGTCTTAACTTTCTTATAGAGAAAGCATTTACTTATACATGACATCTAATGTATGCTCATATCAAAACCTATTCTAGTTCAACTAAGTTGCAATGAAAATACTTAACTTATGAAGACAGGATGGATTTTCCTTTCTATTCCTGATCTCAAATGACATTGTGGTATGTAATTCCATGTCAGATTACACAGTGGACAAAATATCTCTATGAAGGCACATGTTTATCTAGTGTATATGTTGATGTGTATTGACTTGTGCCACAATCGCTGCAAACATAATTGCCTTTTGATGGTAGGCAACCAGAATTATGACAGGTTATGGCACAAGATGAAACTGAGGGCCATAAATTGGGGAATGGTCATTATGCCAAGATATAATGACCCCACCTGAAGTCTATAAGGCTATTAGCACATAGTGGTGGTAGCATGCTGTGTTTAAGCACCTGATCTACAAACGTTTTTCAATGAGACTTCCCCACGTTGAAACATTTTTGTAAATCAGGCCCTAAGAGTTTTGGTGGCTTGGTCAAAAAAATGCTTCTTTACGTGTGAGTAAAGTGAATAGAAGAATCAGATTTAGTGAATTGTTATTACATACCACAATGTCATTTGAGATCAGGAATAGAAAGGAAAATCCATCCTGCTTCGTTCAACCTACAGTACATTGCTAGAGTAGAAGAGATTGATTTGGCCTAAATGCATCCCAAAGGCCAGGACGTCTGGATCCTCTTTACAGAATAGGCAGTATGACTACATCTAGCTGTGAATGTCAACTACCACCAGATGCAATGGAATTATATTAAAGGAGGTGAAAATATTTTTCATCAGTAAAACCGACTGTGCCTGCTAATAACCAGCAAAAATACAGCCAGCAGCAACATTCTCTTACCGCCAAAATCCCCTTTAGGAAGGAAATACAGGCAGATGTTGGCAATATTTACCACCTATACATAGCACAAAAAGATCTGAGAGCCCCTCTACTGACAACGAACAAGGCCAAATTACCTTTAATATGGGAAGGTACCCACTCGGGACGGTCTACAATGATGTTTTAGCTCACATATCAGTCTCCGTCCCACCCACAAGGGCAGTCCAGCACCGAAATGCTAGGCAATTCTCCTCTGAACAACAGTAAAAACAGCAACCCGAAACACTTGTTTCGGCCGAGTCGGGCCTCATCAGTGAGATGAAGCTGTGCCTCTCTGAGCACAGTGAGCAGCAGGTCCACGTCTGGATTACCCTGGGTAATTTAGGGTGAATTACAAAGTTCCAGAAAAATGTGCACAAAAGGATCTGGGAGACCCTCTACCAAGAATGCACATAGCCAAATAACCAGTTCTATGGGAAGGTGCCCACTCCGGAGTGTCTGCACAATTAGACCAGCTTTTTTCTATCTGGTCTTAAAAAAGGAACATCTATACATAGCTGCTGCATTTTGACAAAGGTTCCCTTTATGAACAATAAACACACTTGCAATAGTGAAGTTGTGCTTTGCACATTAGGAGTCAGGTACCAGACCTAGTACTTGAAACATTTGACTAGCTGTATTTTTCCAAAGGCAGTATTAACATTGGTGGTAAGTCTTTATCTGCTGAAAAAAGTGTTCGCATACAGTTTTTTGTACCACTGATGGTAATTACCCTTGGTGGTATTTATCCCCAATGTTAAAGTCATACAGCCAGTAGTAATGTGTAATTGCAATATCGACGATTGGGCACAGAGCGGTAACCTCAACGGAACAGTAATTTACTATTGGGAGTGTCATTTAGATAAAAAGGCCACAGATGTCTTAGAAAAATACACTTCAACTTTTCCCTTTTTCTGTCAAGTTTTACTATCATAAGCAATGTGGCCTATGTGGCCAACTGTTGATTAAGGGCATGATGAATTGATGTGAATTTTCCTTCAAGGTCAAGGAACGATGTGGACATACATCTTGCTCTCAAGAACAGTGCCCTGGCCTAGAAAGCAGATGGAATCTGATTTTAGTACAATTAATCTACGTTTTCTACTTGCCAATGGCTTGCAGAGTGAAATAAGGATTTTTTGTAGCAGCTGTCATAGAGCCTCATTACGAGGTCAGAAGTAAAACCGCTGGTGCTACCAGTGGGTTGTCGCTGACCTCGTAATACTGTTTCCGCTGCTTGATATCCTGGTGCCACCGGGACATTACAAGTTGCAGCTGAAATTGTAAGTCCCCATTCCCGTGCAGTTCAATAGGACTGCATGGGAATGGGCACACAGAAGCACTGGCACGATTGCTAACGGTGCCAGTGCTTCTGTGAAAAACATGCCTGCACGGGCAGGTACTCCTGGCAGGTCAGACCTGCCTAGCGATCCATTCCCTGCAGGCAATCTCGTAGTCTGGCCGGCACCCTTATTTCCACACCGCCAGACTTGGAATGAGGCCCTATAGTGTTTGTAGATATCGACAGAAGCAAAGAGTTTGAATATTTTCTATGCTAACGTGTAAGAATTCAGTGTCTATATAACCTATAGCTGTACAGTCCATTAGACACCAGTTGGTTGTGGTGTGGATAGTTAAACCATAACATTTAAATGTCTGTAAATGCATAAAGAAGTACTTGAAGGGCCTGATTTACAAAAGCATTATCAATAGGACTTTCCCATTTACAAAATATTTTTGGAAATCAGGCCCCAAGTCTTTTGGGAAAGGGAAATGTGAGCCAGAGCTCATTGGTAGGATTTGGCATACATTTCATCTATATTCTACGAGACAACTATTGCTTTTTTGGCATCTTGCCTGGCTAAAGTGGACAATTGAATATTAACTGGTTACATCTCCACCCAGACATGAATTATACTGGCACAAACAAACTTTATAGTGTCTAGAGCAGCGAGAGCAGCAATTGGTGAATCAAATGTGTCCATCATGCATTACTGGAAATCCAGCCAGCGGCCACATTGCATTAACTTTGCTCTAGTGCAAGTGCAATTTTGCACAGTACTAGCATTTGGGAAAAGTTCGCACTAAGTCAAAAACCTATTTTGACAATGCATTTTTGCAGCAGACCAAAGAGTGTCCTCGTGCCAATATGCAATGGTATTAGCACTAGGACAAACTTTGCCCTGGTAAAACAAAATACAGTGCAAGCATATCTTTGTTGTACTGGAACAATGTATGCCCAAGTGCTAATAACATACAATAATACACGTGCATCATTGCAGCATTTCTGTAATCTCGCCCCTGTTAGGTATTATTAATTGGGTGGCGCTCATTCTGAACAATTTAACAAGATTCCATAAATCAGGAGTTACACATTTATCTATTTCCAATTTTTTTTAAAAGAGATGGAAGTTTAATACTTCCAAAATGCAACAATTGTGCAGCTAATTTCGAGATCAAGAAGCAAACAGGTTTGTAAGAAAGGTGTTTTAATGCAGATTGTTGAAACCTGTTAAAATGGGGAAGTTCACGTGAAACACTCTTGGGATAAGCACGGTTTCAACATAACACACATAAAATCAAACACAGTCTTTTTACAGACTTGCTCCTTAGAATAAATGCTCATGTTTGCTGGAAATTACCTCACTATTATTTACACAGTGTTAAACCAACATATCTACATTACTTTTCTGAATAAACCGTGTGTCTTATATGAGTTTAAATAACTAGTGCAACGATTCCAACAGCATTTACATGATATTGCCCTTTAATACATTTGCAATGCAAATTACAATTTAATCTGGCAAAAGATTCTAGGGCAAGGCCAAAATGTAAAGAGTGTGCATATTGATAACAAAGAGTTGGTGTGATGACTTTTGGCCAGTGGTACTTTAATTTCTATGATGCTTTGAGATTTGGGACAATTGTTTTTTTGGACTTAAAAGAACGTGCAATCGAGCATGAACATGTGAAATTAGAACCTGTGAAATGAGAACATGATTCAAAGTTCAGGGTTCTTAAATTGTATTCCTTGCCCAATGCCTGCCTCCCAGTGCTCTGTCCACTATGCAAGTGATAATCAATAGGGATATTCATTTGCAAAGTATGTTTGTGGAAAACAGGTCTTGTAATCGTATGTGCAATCTGTGAAATTAGATTTTCACGAACAGATATCGAATGATGTTAGGTCTTTGTTTTTGCAAAAGCCTGGTAAATAAAGATATTCATTTTAACTTACAGAGGTAAATTCCACTTGCAGCCTATGCAGGCTCAAATGGAATGTACAATTTAGAAGATGTGACTTCAGTGTATCATTTAGGTAACATTCTTTAGTGTTTTCCCACCCAGACAGGCTCTGTGAGCTGTGTCTTCTGGGAGAGTTAGTGGCAATTGTGGAACAGAACAAGAAGACACCTCGCTAGCATTAGAGCTGATAAATACTGCAAATGGGACTGTGGTTCCAAGGCATTCATGCATCAAAAGGCATTCTGGATAGTAAGGGATTCCAGCACAAATCATCTGAGCAGGACAGGCTCTGGCAATGCCGTGGTAAGCCACATACCCCAGATGCATCATTGTTTAGTAGAAATACAAGATGAATAGACGCCGATATAGTTCGCCACTATGGAGACAGGAAAGCAGAAGTGCCACCATATTCCTAACACAGAGGCTGCAGCAGGTCTCAGAATTGGCAAGGTCTCAGAGCTCAAGTTGCTGAATTCACAAAAGCACATGTGTTCAAGCAACTCGTGAAGAGACCAGACAGGAGCTCACAGTAATCCATTTTAATAATAGCACAAGCACCCATTGATGTACAGGTGTATGAGATCAATAAAGTCAAAATAATTTATAGACAGGAATTGACTAGCTCTCCAAGTGGCCACGAGAAAATACAACATGCATGTCAGAATTAGCTAAAACCGTATTAAATAGAAGGAAAGCCACTCTCAAACAAGGAACCCCAGGCACATTATGCAGACATAAAGAACACTGTCTATTCATAAGCTAAAAACAGAGAAGACACCTGCATGACTCCCTCAGTACACACACACACACAGCAGGCAGCCCGGAGGGCTAAGTACAAAGCAAAGGGATGGACTCATAGGCTTGGTATGACCAGCAGTATTCTTTAAGTGGAATTATGGCAGACTATGGAATTCTCTTCCCCCACTTATGTCCTGCTAATATCTGTAATTCTCATCAAATTATCCAAGGTTGTTGTGCTAAATGCCAATCAATAGAATTCCCCTGTGCCACGCCGCCTGGATAATGCCAACCAATTTGTGGTCCCTGAAATGATTTATTAGAAATAGTATCTATAATTGGATGGACCAGGTAGAGTCATCAGATAGGTATAGACCAATAGAGTAACTAACCCCTGTGCATCCTTTATGTGGGTTGAGCTATTAAACAACTCAGCTTCCCTGTTAGTTGTGTAGACTGATAATGTATTATGACGTCATCTCTGACATAGTCTTGTTACAAAATTCAGTTGCGATCATTGAAAATGTTGAGAGCTATGAGAATGAGATGCTTGTATGCTGTGCCAGCTGGGATTAATTATTTGAAAATTCTGGGTTTTGACGTGCACCTAAGTCCTCCAGCATTGAGTATTATTTTTACTAATTGGGTGATCTTGGGTGCACCTTTGCACGTGGTAGCAGAGGATGGTTCGTTAGGCTTTTTCAATCTATCCAGGGCTCCTTGTTGCATCCCCTTGGACAGCAAGAGTGGTTTGTGGAGAGCCGAGATAACGCACACTTGAAAAGAGAGTCCAGCACGTGCACACACAGCCAGAAAGCCCTACCTGGTGCCCAAAGGCCACTCCACTGGGTGTGGAGTGGAGCAGGCAGATAGTCAGACTCAACACCAAAGACCCTCAGGGGATCTGTGGATGTGAGTATGCAATGTGCACACCAAAACTGGGAAGTTGGGTTTTTTGAGTGTTATTGAGTTATAAGAAATAGAGATGATAAATGATTGAATACCATCGACAAGAGTTGCAGAAGACCACATGGTAAGCCTATTTAAGGGCATAGAGATAAAGAGAAGAATCCCCCAAATATACAGGAAGAAAGCTGCAGTTTGATTTGTGGTAATGCTTGCTGGCGCCAGCATTGTGTTGTGGGGTAATGTAGAATAGTAGAGGTGTTCTTTTGTACTGGTAGAAGTGAATTGGTGTTGTGGACCAGGAAAAGTTGTCCAGAGCATGAGCAGCATTTTTGGTGCTGCTCAAGAGAAGGATTGTATGTTATAGGGGATTTGGTCAAAGAGAGAGACATGGGTGATAATATTGGGAGAATTAGTGTAGGAAGGGGTTTGAAAAGGAGTGAAAAAAGTGAGCGAGGGTTGAAGCAGTGTTTATTAAGTATTGGCAAGTTGCATTTTACATTGTTATCATGGCAGATACTACTATTGTTCATTTGTGTAAGTCACTGCCCCGATATAAAAGTACAATCATGAAATACAACTTTCAGTGGTTTAAAGATATGGCTGGCAAGATGTTTACTCCATGGCCTCAAGACGGCACTCATTTGACGATGGTGTTGCAACACATATGCATATATTTACATGCCACGCACAAGGGAAAACAATTACGGGACAGATTGAGTATACTATAACTGTGGAAAAGCTTGAGGAAGAGGAGGTAGAGCAAAGTAATAAAATAATGGAGGCTTAACTAGCATGATCGAGCGGGCACCTAGACCACATCTCATCCCCCCTCTTCCCTACACCAGTGACCTGTCCTCGACTATACAGGGAGTATGTCCATTAAAAGCCACTGCAGCATATTCGAACCCCATATATGAACCTCCAGCATGTAGTGACGAAGGCGGTATGAGAGGAGAGAAAATGAAAGCAAAGGCCATTGATAATACAGGAAAAATCTGATGCAGGGTGTAGGCTACAAGAGAAGTTAACAGAAGTGGATGAGGAACATCAGAAAGAAAAAGGCATGCAGGGTGAAAAAGATGAGACAGCAGTTGTTTCAGATAAATGGATAGGATTGCAAATAATATTGAAACTTGATGGAAAAGGTATTGATAGATGTATAGGGAAGAAGAGGGAAGGTAGATACGGACAGGAGTCAGAAAAAGAGAAGAGGTGGGTAGAAAAGAAAGAACGGGAACGATGAAGAGAGGAGAAGGGAAGAGAGAGCACATGAGAGGAAGATAGGGAAAGAGAAAAGAGATGGGAAGAAAAAGAAAAAGAAATAGCAAAGAAAAGAGAGGACGAGAAGGAAAAAGAAGGAAGACGAGATGAAGAGATGTAAATGGACAGAAGTTTAGAGAGACACAGCAAAGAAATTGGGGCAAAGTATCTGCCAGAGGAAGGCAGGGATGTACTAGAAGAGAATCTGAGTGGGACATATGGGAGAGATCCTATTAGAAGGCTAGAGTTTGAGGACAGAGAGGATGAAGAAGAAGATGAAGAAGAAACACCGAAGGAAGAGGAGGATGATGAGGAGAGGGGGGAAGAGGAAGCTTGGTCATATTTGGAGGGACTGGCGATAAGGCCAGATACTATTAAATAACCATGGCTCCCGGGGATGAGCTTGAGAAGCCCACAATGAAAAATACCATATATAAATAGGCAATAGATTTCCCATGACCTAAGAAAGCTTGTATGACAGAAACGCTGAAGACAAAGGGTGTGACTACAACTGCATGCAGAACTGGACTGACAAAATGTGCATTATTACAGAAAGGTAGAGGACTAGCACAATACATGCCTTGGCCACAAACAGACACACATATTTTGATTAATAAATTACCATCGCTCACAGTAGGGTCAGGGAAGTGAGTTAGAAAGATACACTTCTGCCATGACTTTAGCAGTAGGAGACATGAAAAGCTTATTTTTTGCTTCATAGGGTGAAAATTCAGATGTCATTTGGAAGCGGGCAGGGTATCCTGGGGTGACAGCACAACAAAAAAACACGACGGGCCCCTTTTAACTATTGTTGAGCAGATGTTTGGAGGTCACTCAGATTACAATTCCCAGACTCATAAGACATGTGTGCAATCATGACACGAAAACGGGGACAGATGAAGACCCAGCTTCTCTCATATATATATATATATATATATATATATATATATATATATATATATATATATATATATATATATATATATATATATACATATATAGGAGATTCAGGAGAAATGGTGTTTAGAGACAAGGGAAAGTTGGCACAAAAATATAACAATCTTTTATTGCATTTTATGTCAGGGACTCCATGAAGAATTACAAAGGCAGTTAAAGAAAATGTTGGTGATGGAGGCAAAACCGTTTCCCTAGATACAATTGAACATTGTTCATCATTGTAAATTAAAAGAAGAGAAGGATAGAAAGAAGGTTGAGGAAAGAATGATAGGACAAGCAAAATGGGTCCAAACGAAACTGTCAAAATTGGCAGTAGATAGGGCTGTATTAACACATGTTGAGTAGAACCACAGCATGCAGGAAGCACAGTAAATGCAGCCAGGGTCAAATTCAAACTTTGCAGGAAGAGGCAAATATAATTACTACCCCCGGAGCAGAACGTTTGCACCCAGAGACAGAGGGTTTGGATTTCAAACACAACAGGCAGGAGGGTTTAATGGAGTGCAACCACAATTGAGAGGATCTTCAGCACAGTGATGGACATGGCGGAAATCAGGACACTAGTCAGGGGTTTGCAGAAGTAGGGGAGGGATGTAACAAAAATTGCAACAATTTGGCACAAGAGAGGTGTCAGCATATCCACCACAACATAGCGCTGCACCACCTGACTATAACATCCAAGACCACATGCAGTATCAGCAAACGCAGGTGCCGCAAATGCTGCAAGCACAACAGGCAGTACAGCCGCAAATACAACAATCACAACATGCAGTACAATCTCAGATACAACAAGCACACGTACAACCACAAGTACCACAGATTGCAACAGTACAATGGGACGCAAACATATTGTTGCAAGAACCGCCAAAACCCAGAGTAGGTGGTGTGACAATGGTGGGAGGGAATCCCTTAATTGGAACAGGACTGCATATGTATCAACAATAGGATAGCCCACGGAGCGACTTGATGTGTCCGATTAATCGATTACCCAGACCCACTAGAGGATCCCAGGGTAGGGGTGACTATAGGTGACAAGCCTTTTTCCTTCTTAGTTGATATGGGGGCAATGAGATCCTGTGTTAGAGAGTAGATGTCCCCAATGTCAGGAATATCAATGGATGGACAAGGATTCTCTAGGGCTAAGACAGCAGTTCATTTTACAGAAAAATTGCCCATAACCGTAGGAGAACACGAGATTGCTATGCCATTATATTCTTGAAACACACCAGTCAATATTTTGGGGAGAGACTTGATGAGTAAGCTAAACATGATGATTTCTCCACTGAGCATTGAATCATTTGTTCCACATCAGGCATTTTTTATGTGAATGCATATGAGTTAACCAGAGCATTTTACGGTCAGAAATCACAGAGGTATTCATTTTTGGGTACAGATATTATTGGCATGGCTTCTGCAAATACAGGACAAATTGTTGAGATTACCCACAGAATATTTGTTGAGACCAGAGATACTGACGGATATGGAGGAAGGCCACTTAAGTACAATTGAATTAGAAACAGCAATAGTTACAGAGGATACAGTGATTTTACTCAGGGTTTATGGCAAGGGAATAATCGGCACATCATAGTAGTGCTGGACTCCACCCAGAGAATAACTGACTTCACTGATGGAGACCTATTTGAAGATGACGACTCAGATGACAAGGTGATTTTTGATATTTCTCTTACCTATCATTTACAAAGAGAGTAAAGAGAGATTCCACAATTAATATTATTGATGATGAAGGTACCATCCATTATGCAGGAAGATTTGGCAAAGGTAGCAGGTTAATTGTGGAACAGTGATGCATATGACAATTGCTTATTAAAAGAAATAGGAACGGGAAAAATAAAACTGAAGAAGAATGCCATTTTACCACAAGTAAAACTGTATCCCATGTTGAAGGAAGCTTACGAGGGAATCTATGAAACCATCGCTGCCTTGGTAAAGCAGGGTATATTAGTGCCTTCAGAATCACAATGCAACAAGGCAATGCACCCCATAAAGAAGGCAAAATAGGGGTCTTTGAGATTTACAACATTGTTGAATCTGAATTCCCATTATGTAATATACTGTCTACAGCCAAATATTTTACAGTGATTGATTTGAAAAACTCATTCTTTTCCATTCCCCTGCATGAAGACTCACAATATTTGACCGTGTTCACCTATCGGCAACTGGATTGTAGCACTGTCACCTCCCACAGGGGTACTGTGAGTACCCCATTGTCTTTATTGATATTGATATTGATATTTTATTTCTATTGCACTCGTACACAAGTGTTTCACAGTGCGACAAGGCAAGGGAGGGGGAACAGGGGAGAACAAAACAGCAATCTTACTAGGCCCAGTGAAATTGAAAACGCGCAAGTGCATGGGAGAGGGGGAAGTGAAAAGTGCATGGAAGGGGGGAGAAGTGGAAAGTGAGAAGCAAAGGAGAAACAGGGAAATAATAATAAATACATAAATAATAAAGGCAACAAATAGCGTTAGCACAATTACTCTGGTTGACCAATGTGCACTACACAGACAAACATGTACACACACACACCCACGCACATGCAAACAGGCATAGAAGGTATAACCATAGTCACAAAATAGGTGACTTTCTACAGTCAAGATAGGCCCAAAAGGTACCAATAAAAGAACGGCCATTGGTAGAGCGTATAAAATACATTCTCAAAATGGTGACAGGAACAACTTTGTATGTTCTCATCATAAATTATGTCACAATTAGCTTATATTCTAGTCCTGGATTGGATGGTAGGGTATGGGCTATTTTGTTATCTATAGGCAAACCTTATTAGAATTGGTTCTTCTTTTACTAATGGCTGCTCCTAGGTAAAAACAACTATGAATGATACATTTTAATACAACAACTTGCTTGGTGCAATACAGGCTAGTCAATAAGAAAAACATGATTTCATTGGTCAAACATTTCCTCATTCGACCTCAAACACCTTGCATAGTGCCAGGTTATGTAATGGGCAAGGAAAGATGGGTGAACCGCTAAGATCTGGTTTAAAGAAATTACTCCCCTCGGTTGCCTGTCATGAGGTTTTATCTAACAGCTTTGTTTGTGGGCTTGGTGTCGCTTCTGTGTCTGTATGTGCTAAGGGAGTGGCAGGTCGCACATGTCCCGAGTTATTGCCAAGTTTCGATTTTTCATACACGTCTTGTCAGGGTGCCGGGTACAGTTACGGTGGACCCCGCACAGTCTCCCCAAGTCGCAGGCCTGCTTACGGGGGACCCCACACACTGTTTGAATGAATTGTCATTGTTGGGATCATGGGGTTGAAGACCACAGATCGGAGCTTAATTTAATCTATTTCTTGTGTGAAAACAAAATCAAAATATCGAGGCTGAGTACCCCAAAAGGAAATACACCGAACACGGGTTACAAAGGAACATACAAAGATCTTTAATTTATACTGAATTAGTTACAAAGAACAAAACAAAATCAGATAGCTATCAGCCCTCAGTGCAACACAGCAAACTCCAGCATGGTTTGGTGTATTCAGTGAATTCAGAATTCATTGCTCTTCTATACTATTTGCAAACACGATGTCCAGCCCTACTTCAGGTTAATATTGCTCTAACACATTACTGATCTAGGGTTCATGCCGAGTTCGCATATCCACATGTAACTAGTTTTCCTTTAATACATATGTCAACAAGCCTACACGGCAACTGTGTACTTTGGGATTTCCCATACAGGTCTTCTCAAACATTAATACAATGTAGTTAAACAAGTGTTCTCAGTTCAGTATTTGAATACATTGTTCTTAACATATGCTCGCGGATTAGTTTCATTGACGCGAGTAATCCTTTACACACAGGTCAACGAAGGACAATGTCTCAGTTCACGAACAAGTGGCCTGCAGGCAAGTTACATATTAGCTTCATACAGAGGTCAAGACGGCCATGTTGTATTTCGGAATGACATCGTCCACCATTTTAACTCACAGGGTGACTTTACAAAGCGATCCTAAAATGGCGGATTGACCAAAAATGGCGGCTTACATTGATTCTAAGGTCAGGACTTTGCAACACAGATTTCTTCGCAAGTGGCTTGCAAGCAGCTTGGCATAGGCCAATATACATATATTCATTGCAATAGGAGGCACGATATAATTTCTCATTTGACAGTTGGAGTTTCTGCTATTCTAACGTGCATGTGCTTTCCTCCAGCAGCTCTAAATTGACACTACACCTGCTGGTGAAATATAAGATTACATTTTCTTTTATATTCATTCTGCTTACAATTCCAGAGGAGGATTTTTGGAAAGGATTTGGGTGGTTATGTTAGAGGAAGCCATGACGAAAGACTATACGGTATGTATTTATGTATGTATCTAGGTAGGCGATTTATAAAGCACAAGCTTAGCTTGGTAATAATGGAGTGCTGTCCATGTAGGATTTTAAATGATGACATTAGAAATATTTAAATGAAAACACATAATTTCCGGATTTATTGTTAATAGGTGTGGTGGCTGCAAGATTTCACTGCAGGTTGTAAATGAAATAGAAAATGGGATTAGGGGCATTGTCTGAATGGCATCTTTTGGTAGTTTTATATTTCACAGTTATGGTGCCAGCATAATTCCATGCATAGCACAGGTGTATAACTAGTCCAGTATTAACCCCCACCACTCAGATTATCTTTGTTTGCTTACTAATATTATCAGGATTGTTTACAGCTCTTCATGCTGAATTCCTCCTCCTTCTAAACGCTTTATAGTAGGTGGTAATAATGCCAATTCAGTTTGTTGTCATTAATTGAAATTAAAATGCTTGTAAACCTTTTATGACTGGCTCCTTGTGCCCTATCTGGAATATGTATACATTTCTATAGCGTGTTAGAATACTATATTCCTAAGAAAATTCAGAAGTGATACCACAAGTAAGAATGTCAGCAATTGTTCGGTTTACTATTAAATGTGTTGGATTGTACTACTCCTTATCCTTGCCTGAAATGGTTGCCTGTTTGGTTTGCCTGTAATTGAGTAGCAGCATCTCTTTTTATCAGGTTTTTGATGGTTTAGGGAATCTGGATTCCATCAGGCACTGCTCCTTTTTTGCAGATATAATTAAAAGATGTGTTTGTTAAATGCCAAGGCATTTCCCTGCCATGTGTCATTTTCTCAGAAACATGCATACTGGAGTTAACTCAGAATAAAGATGTATAATCTCTGACTGCCTTCGCTGCCATCTGTGAAGATTTCATAAAGCTACTGACTCATGCTGCTCAACTGTATCTCAGTCAGTACACTCAGATATTGTTCATGAAATGCAAGATGATTTGTAGGCATGTTTTCATCATGCACCACTAACAACGAAGAGCTATCTAGCTACCAAAGATATTCAAGATAAATGGAACTATCCTTTAGAACATGAAGACATCTTTACCATGTCTGACTATGTTTTAGATGAATACATGTGAGGTTTACTGCAAGCACTGCAAATCAACATTTTGCATCTGCCATGGAGAAAGGTCTGTTATAAATGACCTCATGCAAACCAAGAAACACGCATTCTTGGTTGGATCTGAAGCAACAGCAGTAATATCATGCACTTTGTTGGGGGTTCCTCTCTCTGAGGCTGGCTGCTGCTGATGGGTCTTTCACTTTGAACCTTGCAAAACAGAACCACATTTTCTGGACATCTGCACTGATCTGACAATTTGGTATGATGACAAGTTTACCTGTGCTTGCACAAAGTCTGAAGCTTTAATGACAAAAGCATTGATACCTTTTGCAAAGGATGACTAAGTCAGTGATATGAGCACCGTCTATCAATATCAGATGATTGTTCTAAGAGGAAAGAAGTGAAAATAATCCCAGCCATAGTCCTCTATTTCAAGTACCATGAGGTGTTGAAGGTGAACATGTTAGAGTTCACCTCAGTCTTTAGTGGAATCTCTGTAAAGTAATTCAGAGAAAATCTCCAGGCCTTGGGGAAGAATGCTTTACAGGCAAACGTTATGTAGAGGAGGAGCCAAATGCCTCTACCAGAAGTCCCACCCCTGTTTTGCCTATATGTTGGAAATCGGAAATTGCGACATGCACAACGCCAATAACACTGCTGAGATGTGGAGAGCTATGAACTTGATCCATTCAGTCCAGGAAGCTTTGACTTTACATTCAATTGCATCGGAAACTTGGAGTAAGCACTTCAAAACTTTGTTTGCACGGCCTAGTAACTTGCAAACTCACCCGAAGTCTCTTGGCTGCTTTCTACTGAAAAGTGTGAAATTATAGATCTGATTCACAAGGCAAGTAACTCGAGGGCCGCCTGTCCTGATGGTATTTCAAACCTTAGACTCAAGAAAAATCCTGAGAAATGGGAAGGCCGGCTGTGGGAATGGTTTGACACAATTAAACGGGTAACGAGAATTCCTGTGTCTTGGACTTGCTCCACTTTTGTCCCAATATACAAGAAGGGCGATGGGGCTAACCCATGTTATTACAGGCCAATCGCTCTATTAGATGGTACAGGCATCTCAGATGTTAATAATGTGCTTGATGCAACTAGAAGCTTTCCCCCCACCTGGCAGGAGTGGCAATCAGTTGGCTGTTATATGCCGACAACTTGATCCTCCTTGATCAAACTCAGGTGAGCCTTAAAAGGCAATTAGATGCATTGGAAAGTGACGTGGACATTAATGGTCTAAGGATCAATGTAAAAAAGTCAAGGATACTCATTTTGGGTCATAAAAAAGGAAGAAGATCTCCAAAACGAATGCCTGGCATATTAAAGAAGAAAACATTCTCGATGTGGCTTCTCTAGCCTATTTGGGATTATGCTTGAATGAAAGGGAAGCAACGTTACAAAGCAAGGTTAAGAAATGAGCTGCACAAGCAAGCATAATTCAGAAGCGACACTGTACATTTTCTTTGATTCCAATAATTGACTTCTACCGCCTGAAAGTCATGCCCATCTTGACATATGGGGAGGAAGCCTCTTTTACATTATCTGCATGTCTGGGGAAAATTGGAAGGTATTATCTGGAGAAGAGTCTTATTTTTTCCTAACTGCATTCCCATCCAAGTCATCAGGTTCCAGTTGGGATTGACTTCACTCTATACACAGTGTGGAAAACTCTCTAATTTTTTAAGAAATGTTGCAGAGAGAATATGGAAGGAGGACTTGCAGTGATTGGAAAAGCAATGTCAGGCTCTACTGATTTACTATTGTACTAAGTCCTGGAGGTCAGCGTGCCTAGAGATTCTGAATGAGCTGAAGGAGTCTGAAGAGTCCTTATGGAACAACCCTGCTCAGGTAAAGGGAAAACTCTATGAACTCGATTGGATTCACTCTCTAGAACATAGGACTAATACCAAACTGTATGGAAACAATTTCCTAGATATTAGAGCTAGGGGAACGGTGCCACTTTATTTGTCGAAATTCCCTTGCAGATACAGATGTGGCCAATTTCTGCGATTCAGGTTGAATTTGTTACGAATGAAAGAAATCACAGAAGTAGGAAAAGTGCCTGTGTTGTGGAACTTTGAATGTAGACTGTGTAATTGCAAAAGGGAGACCCTGTTCCATCTGACCTTGCTATACCCCGGGTTGAGGGAATTGAGGTCAAAATGGTTGGGTAGATTTGTTAACCACTTCCAAACTCTAACGGCCAAAGACTGGTGTTCATGGTTGATCTTAACCAAACAAGTACCTGCAACCATGCCCTTACTGACTTATTTGAAAAAAACCTTTTTGCTGATTGCGGAGAAGACCGAGAGAATTAAAAGAAAGAGGTCCCAGTGAAGTGGGGCCCTGGTTCAAAAAATTTGGGGCAACTCTGGTAATAGAAACCAGGACTGAAACGTGATGATCTTATTTTTACTGTGATAATTTATCTGCTCATTTTTCTCCTCTTCTGGTTTAACTTTTTTTTTTGTAACTATACTGTTTAAAGCTAAAAGATTTGTCTTTAAAAACCAAATGATAATAAATAAAAAATAAATATGGGAAAGGCAACACCAAGTTTGACACCTGCACATGTGGTGACATATGCAATTTGACTTATGCTTGACTGGATGGAATCTGTCACTATACTTTTTTCTTTCTAGCAGCATTATAATACTTCTGTATTTTTTGTTTTCTGACATTGGGTGTAATAAGTTTGAAAATGTATTCATATAATTTGGAATGTTCAGTATTCTTTACACATCAACAAGTATGGCTGTACCTCAATGGATTAGAAAAAATATACTGTTCCCTTCGAATGAAGCATGCCCATATCTTTTCACTTATTTCATAAATGTCCCCTCACAAATGTCCCTTCTTGACTCTCCTGTGGAGAGCTCAAAAGCTTATGAACTTCAGACATGGTAATGTTGCATATACGTCCTGGATCGGTCCACACAACTTAGATCAGGGGTGCACAACTGATTTTGACAGAGGGCCGAAAGTACCTTACATGAGGGCTATAGTGGGTCGAAAAGTAAAAGTGGGCGGGGCGGTAGGCGGGACATGTCAGGAGGCTTTTTCAACCCCCAATTTGTATTAAACACATGGAAAAAGATATGTTTTTGAGGGGTAACGATTTGTATTGCATTTCAAACTTACATTTTGTACTACACATTTTCCATTGCTATCATTTATTTCGATTTAGTTATTGTATATCGTCTGTTTAATTAAATTATATAAATTTTATTGACCCTTGATTGGACATTCCGTTATTTTGGACTGCTATAGTTTGCTGTTTGGGTTACCCAAGAGGAGTATGGCCTTCGTTGAGTCAGGTTTCCTCAAAAAAGCAAAGGATGTACATCTCCTAACTGTGCCTGTTTTAGCTTTATTATTGAGTTCACTCTTGGAGTGCAACACTATGCCCCATGGCTCCCATCCCCAACCAAACACTATGCCCCATGGCCCCCTCACCCCCAACCAAACACTATGCCCCATGGCCCCTTCACCCCCAACCAAACACTATGCCCCATGGGCCCCTCACCCCCAACCAAACACTATGACCCATGGCTCCCACCCCAACCAAACACTATGCCCCATGGCCCCCACCCCTAACCAAACACTATGCCCCCTGTCCCTCACCCCCCAAGCAAACACTATGTCCCCTGTCCCTCACCCCCAACCAAACACTATGCCCCATGGCCCCCTCACCCCCAACCAAACACTATGCCCCATGGCCCCCTCACCCCCAACCAAACACTATGCCCCATGGCTCCCACCTCCAACCAAACACTATGCCCCCTGTCTCTCACCCCCAACCAAACACTATGCCCCCTGTCCCTCACCGCCAACCAAACACTATGCCCCATGGCTCCCAACCCCAAACAAACACTATGCCCCATGGCCCCCTCACCCCCAACCAAACACTATGCCCCATGGCTCCCAACCCCAAACAAACACTATGCCCCATGGCCCCCTCACCCCCAACCAAACACTATGCCCCATGGCTCCCACCCCACCCAAACACTATGCCCCATGGCTCCCAACCCTAAACAAACACTATGCCCTGTGTCCCCCTCACCCCCAACCAAACACTATGCCCCATGGCCCCCTCACCCCCAACCAAACACTATGCCCCCTGTCCCTCACCGCCAACCAAACACTATGTCCCATGGCTCCCACCCCACCCAAACACTATGCCCCATGGCTCCCAACCCCAAACAAACACTATGCCCCGTGGCCCCCTCACCCCCAACCAAACACTATGCCCCATGGCCCCCTCACCCCCAACCAAACACTATGCCCCCTGTCCCTCACCGCCAACCAAACACTATGCCCCATGGCCCCCTCACCCCTAAACACTATGCCCCATGGCTCCCAACCCCAAACAAACACTATGCCCCGTGGCCCCCTCACCCCCCCAACCCCCCAACCAAACACTATGCCCCATGGCCCCCTCACCCCCAACCAAACACTATGCCCCAAACACACTCAAGCATGCACCCATACAGTCCTGAACCCCCCACCCCCCAAATCAACACACACTCAAGCATGCACCCATACAGACCTGAACCCCCCACCCCCCAAATCCACACACAAACATGCATCCATACAGACCCGAACCCCCCACCCCCCAAATCAACACACACACAAACATGCACCCATACTGCCCGAACCCCCCACCCCCCAACTCAGCACACACACAAACATGCACCCATACAGACCCAAACCCCCCATCCCCCCAAAACAGCAAACTCTCAAACAAGCAACCATACAGACCTGAACCCCCACCCCCCAACTCAGCACACACACAAACATGCACCCATACAGACCCCAACCCCCAACCCCCCCAACTCCAAACCCCCACCCCCAACTCAGCACACACACACTCAAGCATGCACCCATACAGACCCGAACCCCCACCCCCCAACTCAGCACACACACACAAACATGCACCCATACAGACCCGAACCCCCCAGCCCCCCAAATCAGCAAACTCTCAAACAAGCACCCATACAGACCCGAACCCCCACCCCCCAACTCAGCACACAAAAAACATTCAAGTCAAAACATTCATACACATCCGACACCCCCCGACCCCCGCAGCTCAACATACACACAAAATACATTCAAATACAAACATTCACACCCCCCACATCTCAACATACACACAAAATACATTCAAATACAAACATTCATACACATCCGACACACCCCCCCACCCCCGCATCTCAACATACACACAAAATACATTCAAATACAAACATTCACACACCCCCACATCTCAACATACACACAAAATACATTCAAATACAAACATTCATACACATCCGACACCCCCCCACCCCGCATCTCAACATACACACAAAATACTTTCAAATACAAACATTCACACCCCCCACATCTCAACATACACACAAAATACATTCAAATACAAACATTCATACACATCCGACACACCCCCCCACCCCCGCTTCTCAACATACACACAAAATACATTCAAACACAAACATTCATACACATCCGACACACTCCCCCACCCCCGCATCTCAACATACACTCAAAATACATTCAAATACAAACATTCATACACATCCGACACCCCCCCACCCCCGCATCTCAACATACTCAAAATACATTCAAACACAACCATTCATACACATCCGACACACCCCCCACCCCTGCATCTCAACATACACACAAAATACATTCAAATACAAACATTCACACCCCCCACATCTCAACATACACACAAAATACATTCAAATACAAACATTCATACACATCGACACACCCCCCACCCCCGCATCTCAACATACACTCAAAATACATTCAAACACAAACATTCATACACATCCGACACCCCCCCGCATCTCAACATATACACAAAATACATTCAAACACAAACATTCATACACATCCGACACACCCCCCCCGCATCTCAACATACACTCAAAATACATTCAAACACAAACATTCATACACATCCGACACACCCCCTCACCTCAACATATACACAAAATACATTCAAACACAAACATTCATACACATCCGACACACCCCCCACCCCCGCATCTCAACATACACTCAAAATACATTCAAATACAAACATTCACACCCCCCACATCTCAACATACACACAAAATACATTCAAATACAAACATTCATACACATCCGACACCCCCCACCCCCGCATCTCAACATACACACAAAATACATTCAAACACAAACATTCATACACATCCGACACACTCCCCCACCCCCGCATCTCAACATACACTCAAAATAGATTCAAATACAAACATTCATACACATCCGACACACTCCCCCACCCCCGCATCTCAACATACACAAAATACATTCAAACACAAACATTCATACACATCCGACACACTCCCCCACCCCCGCATCTCAACATACACACAAAATACATTCAAATACAAACATTCACACCCCCCACATCTCAACATACACACAAAATACATTCAAATACAAACATTCATACACATCGACACACCCCCCCATCCCCGCATCTCAACATACACTCAAAATACATTCAAACACAAACATTCATACACATCCGACACACCCCCTCACCCCCGCATCTCAACATATACACAAAATACATTCAAACACAAACATTCATACACATCCGACACACCCCCCTCACCCCCGCATCTCAACATACACTCAAAATACATTCAAACACAAACATTCATACACATCCGACACACCCCCTCACCTCAACATATACACAAAATACATTCAAACACAAACATTCATACACATCCGACACACCCCCCACCCCCGCATCTCAACATACACTCAAAATACATTCAAATACAAACATTCACACCCCCCACATCTCAACATACACACAAAATACATTCAAATACAAACATTCATACACATCCGACACACCCCCCACCCCCGCATCTCAACATACACTCAAAATACATTCAAACACAAACATTCATACACATCCGACACACCCCCTCACCCCCGCATCTCAACATACACACAAAATACATTCAAACACAAACATTCATACACATCCGACACACCCCCCGCATCTCAACATACACTCAAAATACATTCAAACACAAACATTCATACACATCCGACACACCCCCTCACCTCAACATATACACAAAATACATTGAAACACAAACATTCTTACACATCCGACACCCCCCCCACCCCCGCATCTCAACATACACTCAAAATACATTCAAACACAAACATTCATACACATCCGACACACCCCCTCACCTCAACATATACACAAAATACATTGAAACACAACATTCATACACATCCGACACACCCCCCCGCCCCCGCATCTCAACATACACTCAAAATACATTCAAACACAAACATTCATACACACAAACATAAAGCAAAACAAACCCGACACAGAAACACAAACAGACCACTTACCGGAGACGTGCTGGAAGGCAGGCAGGTAAGCGGCAGGTAAGCTGGAACGCTGGAATCGCACTATGACTGGCGTGGTCCAAGGCTGAAATGCCTTCCGGCATCAAGCCTTATGGGCCACGCCAGCCGTAGTGCTGGCCCTCCATTGGTGCAGCACACACGCATTACGTGGCTCGTAGGAGCGACGTGATGCGTGTGTGTGCTGAGCCAATGAGGGCCAGTGTTTTCACCGGCCCGGAAGACAACAAAGACTTTCCTAATGGAGGGCGGCCGCGGGCCGCCCTCCATTAGGAAAGTCTTTGTGCCTTGCGGGCCGGTCAAAAGGGCATGGCGGGCCGCAACTGGCCCGCGGGCCTTATGTTGTGCACCCATGACTTAGATCCTCTAGCAGTTGTTTCACTGGAAAACCTCTGACTGGAGGCTCTAGCATTACTCTCGGCACACCTTATGCTGCCTCTTGTTGGAGAAAAGAGAATATCAATTGATTTTAAAGTTCCTTAAAGGAAGAATGTCAATCCCTGCAAGCTTTCATTGTTGCTTCCACATTATTAAGTCTGATTGGTACCTGTACACATCACCACTGTTTCTATTGCATGTCCTCCCTAAAAGATTATTGATCTTGCTATTAGATGTAGGCCCCAAATTTCCATAGGGCTTGGGACCTGCACATCAAGTGTTATGGGAAAATCAATATGTAAATGATTTGAAGGCAATCGTGGTGCTGTGCACCGACCACATGGTGTAACTCACATTCAATACCAATATGTAGTCAGAACAAGACGATGAAGTGGAATCTAAAATTCCCTTTATTATAAAAGTCAAGGCAAGATCTGACAAGTTTAGTAACATTTATGGAGTCGTAAGCGAACCACCTCCTATGGTTTTGCTAAGTTAGAACTTTACAAAAGCGAAATGTAGGTACCACCAAAGATTAGTTTGCTACCAACACTTTGAAGGACCACAACCATCTGATTGGAATTTGGAGTTACTGTAATATGAATTTCCCTGAGGAGTGTGCAACCACACGAAAGAACCTGCAAGGCCACTGCTTTCCCACAGATATTTGAAACCAGATTTAATTTCTCAAAATAAGGACAGGACTTGTACTCGCTTGCTTTGTCTTGACACAGTGATCTGGAAAATGTGACCAGCCTAGTTCATAGAAGGTTCCCCACTGCCAAAAGAATGTAACTATACCTAGTCTACCCTTCTTGAAAGCCTGGCCTAGATTGCCTGACACAGACTAGAGAAATAGATGAGCTGGGGACTGATGCCTGTCTGTCTAATTTGGGAACAACACACAGCCTTTTCCCTAGAGCCTGGAAAAGATCTTGACACAGGGTTTCTTAGATTCAACACCAATAAGTGATGTTGCCAAGTCAAAATGAAGGTAACTCTGTTCCATTGCTAGCTCTGTAGACGGGAATGACATTGCAACTAAGACAGCACTCCCTTCCACTTAGTCACACATTAGGGTTAAACAGAGCAATCTTCAATTGGACGGGAGAAGCCACTGGCAACCCATTTAGCTTCATACCCACACTTCTGTGGACACTCTGCCTACTTCGACATGGGTCCACTGTACAGTGCCAGCAGCCTGCCATCCTTCTAAGGTTATGCCATGCAGAAACCAAAACTCAACAAACTCTCAAATCATATCCAAGAGCAGCACCAAGTGCCTATGTGGATGGCACTAGCTCTGATCATTTTGAAGTGCTCACCTCGTCCAAGAGGCAAGAGGAGGTTTAAGCTCATGATTTGAATATAAATTGCAGTATCATCAGGATTTGTGTCTTTCCCACTCAGTATTTTATGGATTGATAGTTAAGACGGAACAGGGATGAACACGGTTATCTTAATAGATAACAAGTGTCCCTCCAAATTAGATTAATAGCATAAAAGGCAAATGTGGAAGAATTGAGAACAGTGATATAGCACCTGTTTGTCAACAAAGTTCTTTCGTCTTGTCCCTGTTGGCTGACAAACTAGACATTTCAGAAAATCAGACACCATTTTTGTGTCATCCTCTGCTCAAGCAGAGTCATCAGCTTCAGTCCTTCTCAGTATGTCTTGTTAAATGCACAATGTGTGACTTTTGCTCCAGAATCTCCCCAAACACCAAAGTGTAAGCCTACTCTGGAGTCATTTGGTAAAACATTTGGAGGCTTGTAGGTACTTTTTATCGTGTTCCCTTTGTGTACTTTTATGTGTGTTTCTACTTTATCCTTTTTAGGTTTTTAAGTGTTTGCTTTGTTTTCATCCTTTCTTTAGCCTTACTTACACTTAAAACACAAAAACACCAAACATATTTCCTTGTTGCGTAGTTGTCCTTTTGGGAGAAAAAAACACTCATTTTACCTGTGCTGGCTTTTCCCATTTTCAATATTTTACTTTAATGTTGTACCTTGATTTGTTATTTAGCGTTGTTGCTGTTGTCTGCACTTCGTCTTTGTGGTTGTAATCGTTTTTCATTGGCCCTCATTCCAACCCAGGCCGTAAGTTCCCTACTTTACCACCATGGTGTGAACTCTGTTTACACCATGGTGGATGGCGGATTTACCGCCCCATTCCAAGGTGAGTGGGGCGGTAAATCCCCAATCCCCATTTACCCTTCCCCATTCCCCTTTGTGCCCCACAGGGCATAATGGGAGTGGGGAAGGCGCTAATTACGCCACCGTAAATTACGGTGCCGTAATTAGCGCCAAGGACGCTTAGCGCCTTGGTACTTAACGCCTGCTAAAAGCAGGCGTTAAGGTGGCAGTCAGGCGTTAAGGGTTAACGGCGCTGACGGCGCCGTTAAACCCTTAACGCCTGGGTTGGAATGAGGGCCATTGTGTCTTGAAGTCACAAGGCTAGGAGAAAATGGCAATGGAACAGTTGCTCCATGAGCTAACATCTGGGAAAATCGGACGAGAAGGAGGGGGTTGATCTGGGGTTTGTGGCTGATATGAGTGAACATATTCATGTCTATGTCTTAGAGGGTAACAGCTCACCAGAAGAGAGTGAGGTGGACTTGGAGGTTGAGGTGATGTGAACATGTTCATTGAGGGTGGAGAACCCATTCCACTCTTGGCATCAGATTGGTCTTCCTGATAAGAAACCGAAGATGTTTGTTATAGATTCAAGTGGAACAGGTGGAGAGATTGCTAGAGGTATCAGCAGAGCACAATGCTAGAAGTGGAAGGGGCAATAGGCTGTGGAGGCTGTCTGCAAAATGTTGGATTTCATGGCTGACTTTCACTTCTTCTCTAAGTCAGTGAAGCTTTCCTGTCAATCTATTGATTGCTCTCTCTCACAAAAATGGAATTTTACTTTTTGCAATTTGTTTGGTCTTCCACTAACATCACATGTCAATCTTGTGATTTTTCTTATCTTCGGCATATAACATGTCAATTCCTGTGAGAGGGTGCTCTCTCATGCAAAAAAAACATCACCACTCCCTCGGATGTTGTTTTGGCACCTGCAAAAAACATGTGTCACACTGTGAGTTTGCCTAGTGTAGGTTTGTGTTCTCTCTTGCAAAACTCATGTGTCAATCTATTTCACATTCTCATGCCTGCCCCAATTATTTCTAGCCTCATGAAACAGATGATATCAATCACACTCATTGTGTGATCTTTCCTGCAAAACTCTCCTGTGACTCACTATGATTTTGACTTCACAGACCCAGAGAAATGTGTGTCGAAATTGATGATAATGGTTTGCATCCCACAAAAGCATGCGCCACTCTCTGTTATTTTGTGTTCCCTCCCAAGGAACATTCTGTGGAAGATACTGTGAATTTGCGTCCTCCCCCTAAAAGTACACATGCCACTCTGAGTGATAATATGCGCTCTGCAAAAGAAAACAACTCATCACTGCTGTGCTGTCCCATCAAAAAACATGTACCACCCTTTCTTATTTTCTGTTCAGTCCCACAGAAAATCACTAATCCCTCTGTCTTGCCACATGCAAAAAACCATGGCATTCTCTGTGATCCTGTGTTGCCTCCCACAAAAGAATAATATGTAACTATCTGATTTTGTGTTCTTTTCTGCAAAACTCATGTGTACTTTCAGCTCAGTCATTGTGCCTTGCCAATGTCAAAAAGTTAAATGTTTCATTCACTGTGTTTTTGTGTTGTCTCTTGCAAAATGACACGTCACTTTAACTGATCTTGTGCGTTCGCTAAAAAAATAACATGTGTCGCTCTCTATAGTTTTGTGTTACCTCTTACAATAATTCGTTGTGTTCTCTGTTTTTGTGTTCTTCCCTGCAAACAATCATAGTCATGTTATATTTTCGCCTTGGTATCTGAGAAAATGTAGTTTGTCATTAACTGTGATTTGTATCCCACGAAAATGACAAGTCCTCATCAGTGATTATATGTTTTTTATCAAAAAATCATGCCACTCTCTGATTTTGGATTTACTGAAACCGAAAATCACTTCTAACTCTCTGTGATGTTGTCGTTTCCCTCAGAAATGATGCGCCATACTCTGTTATCCTGGTTTTGTTTCCACACTTCTTTGATTCAGGGGATTCTCCTGGAAAATCAAATGTCACTCTTTGTGATTTTGTGTTTTCTCTGTTACAATATTGTATGCTCTATGATTGTGTGCTCTTTGCCACAGAAAATCTCTTGTCACTATCTATGATCTTGTTTTCCCACCAGTAAACAAACGATACAGTGTCACTTCCACAACCGAGTAGCATGATGATTATCCGCTGGGCATCCCTTTGTTCGAGTCGGACCATCTGCTCCTGCCATAAAGTCTTCCTCCTACCACCAAGGCCAGAGACCCAAAATGGAGCTGCTGTCGTCTTCCGATAGGGAGCCGCCGGTGACTTTGCTTTTCTTCAACATACAAGGTACTGTCTCACTCCTGGGTACTTACCTTGGCAGTTGTTCTGTTGCTGTTTGCTCCTCTTGAGCTTGTTGAGTCACGTTGGGGTGGATGACCCAACCATGTTCTCCCATGTCCAAGCACATCAGTCCTAGGGCCTGAAATCCTTCAGATGGCCTAATTAGACCCTGGACCTTTTGAATCCACTTGAATTACTTGTTATGAGAAAGCTTCTTCTGCAATTTGACAACTTTGAAAGTGTATCCTTTGTTCTGTCACCCAACGGTCAATGGTCCCCCAGTGCCCCATCTGACCTTTTGAGACACTCATCAACCAGATAGGGCTGGAATTCTAAAGCTAAAGCTTTCCTAGAGTTAACCTACCAGTATTGCTAATTCAGTAAATGTTAGTTAATGTATGATTTGCTAACCTGAAACTAATCTTGTACTTACCTGATTATCATCTAAACGTCTGCTGTTTGAAATTAGTATTACTACAGCAGCTATTATAAATATCTATCTGTGTGAACTGTTTTTACTTACCTGAATTATTTTGAATGTAACATTGCCTAATATTTACAATAAATAAGCATATTTATTATATAACCTATTTATTTATGTATTTATTTCTTGTACATTTGCCAGGCACATATACATCAGGACATTGTTTTTCAAAGTGACCAACTACAGTGTTTAAGTGTTTCCTTGACTATACATGTGCTTAAAGGTCTTTCTACTCAACTACAGCCCTTCCCCCTCTTAGACTAAACCTGGCTGCTCATCCATTGCTACCAAACCTTCTGGGTATTTCAGGCCAAACCTAAGAGTTGAATCCGGGTACTGCAAAGGGTGAGTCTTCTACAGTCCTACCACAGGTGGACTTTATTAAAACTCCCTAACAGTACATCCCTCTGTTGATGGCTATACAATGCAAGCTCTAAGGTGGGACAGTACATACAACCCAAAAGGGACACCAAACTTCCCTTGAGCTAAGATTGTGAGGCAGAACAGTCCGGCTTAACTCAAGAGAAGGACAGTTGCCTGAAACAAAGCTACAGTTAGTCCACACCCAAAGAAAACATGCATATATGTATTATTTTCATAGGTACTTTAAGAAAACATGACAGAATAAAAACACCTAGTGCATGCATAGACCCAATACATTGTCAGAAAGAACATAACACACTCCTATACCATACAGAGGGTCCGCTACCTGGTGATCAGTGCATTACATATAGAGACAAAGGGCCTGATTTACAAAGCATGTTCCAATGGGATTACACCATTGAAAATACGTTTGTAAATCAGGCCCATGGGCTGTAAAGGGAAAGAAACGAGACATTAAAACATACAATTATTAATAGTCACTACAGGATCACAGATGGCAAAAATAATATAGTCCATGTAACCCTACATCTCCAAGGTATAGGAAATAAAAAAAGGCACCTGACAATCAATGTAGGGCATAGGTTGGGGCATCTTTTATGTCTGTGTGCCCCCTTGCCCCCCCGTGAGTGTCTGCATGCCCCCTTGCCCCCCCGTGAGTGTCTGCATGCCCCCTTAGCCCCCCGTGAGTGTCTGCATGCCCCCTTAGCCCCCCGTGAGTGTCTGCATGCCCCCTTAGCCCCCCGTGAGTGTCTGCGTGCCCCCTTACCCCCTGTGAGTCTGTGTTCCCCCATGCCCCCCTGTGAGTGTCTGTGTGCCCCCATGCCCCCCGTGAATGCATGTGTGCCCCCATGCCCCCGTGAGTGTCTGTGTTCCCCCATGCCCCCGTGAGTGTTTGTGTGCCCCCATGCCCCCTGTGAATGCTTGTGTGTCCCCCGTGAGTGCCTGTGTGCCCCCCATTCCCCCCGTGAGTGCCTGTGTACCCCCCATGCCCCCTGTGAGTGTCTGTGTGCCCCATGCCCCCCGTGAGTGTCTGTGTGTCCCCTTGCCCCCCTGTGAGTGTCTGTTGTGCCCCCACCCTGTCTTGCCCCACCTATTTGGCTCTGTGTACCCCCTTGCCCCCTCTTACCTGCCTTCTACCCCCTTCCCCCTCCATAAATCCCTCCTCTTCTACCTTCTTCCTACTCCACATCCCACTTATTTCTCCCTCCTCTCAGCCTTCCCCCTTCTAGCACTTACTCCTATCATCTGTTCCCTTGACTTTTGATAGCAGTTTGTCTGTCTCCCCTCCTCCCCCCCCTTGTTCTTCTCCCTCCCCCCACCCCTGCTTTTTAAATTTGTCACTGACAAATTTGCACATTAGCGTGCCTTGTTTATCTCCTTCTCCCCACTCATATCCCCTTCCCCCCTCTCACCCCTCCTCTTGTATACCTCCTGCACTACGACAATTGTTCTCAGACATAGTAATGTTACTGCTTGCGTTGTTCTCCTTTTCCATTACCTCTTGCCTTACTTGTTCTATGCACTTGCACTATCAGAAATGTCGACAGGCCTATTACGATAGTTATTTTTCACATTCTGTATTGTTTCAAGGACTTTAACTGAATGTAACTGTATTTTCCTAGGTTCCCTCCCTCCTTGAAGCGCTTTGAAACACATTGTGTATAGGCGCTATATAAATAAACAATCAATCATCAATCAATCAATCTTTTATAGCACAGAGCCAAGGGCCACCAAAGACTACATACAGGTAGTCTTCTGATAGCACCAAGACATAACATCTCTGTGAAATATAGGTATGAAATATTGTCACTAGAATTCATTGCAGAGTAATTAGGCATTTTAATAAGCAGAAGCTAATACATGACTTTAAAAATAAAAATATAATGACGGTGAAAGCTGACATTCTAGTCTTTGGTCTAAAATTCGCTAGCCACAAACTGGATGAAGGAAAGATGCTCAGTTCTGACTTTGATTGTGATTGTCCGCAAATAACACTTAGACCTGAGAACTATTCTAAAATAGCAATGCAATGTCTAAGGGAACAGAACAAATACAACTAAATAAACAAAAATCCCAAAATAAACAAATTAACTCAATAACAAAAAAAATGAATAGGGGAAAACCATGCAAAGAGTCATTTTTGTTTTGTTTTACAATTTATTGCACAATGTGTCTACTTTAAAGTGCGTATATTCTTATACACACACTTAAATGTGCACAGTTTTGAAAGTGCTGGTGCACACAATATGTATAAATCTATAAATTACAGCAACAGGTTCAATGTAAGTGACAAGATACAATTGCATTAATATTCAAAAATGGTCCAATTTAATATACAATCAATGTTATAACATGTCCTTTTGTCTGATTCTAAAAGGTCCTGTTGGCGTGTAGCCCTCAGGGACGTCATTTCACCAAAATGTCAGGGGTAGTGGCAGTGACATCACACGACCCTTGACCTCTGATGACATCACATGAAGTGATGTAAGTTGACTGCACCCTGAAGTGACATCACGGGAAGCGATGGAACACAACCTTTCACGTCGTGACAAAACAGGAAGTGGCCTCACAAAGTATTGTTCCTAAGCACACTACTAAAATATGGTTACGATATCACTATAATGTGATATGCATTTCATACAAGAACGGATCGCCATATGTATTGTTAATATCAGTGTTTATAGTCCTATATTACCAAATTACTATGAATGCAAGCAGACGTCTGAGGCCAAATAATAATGATGTGTTATGATAAAGAACTTAGGCTTAAGTGCTTCATAAAGAACAAATATAACTACAATATCACCCAACCTGTGTTGCTACTGATTTATCGACTTCAGAAGGATGAAAGGCTGAGTTAAGGTGCTTAAGACCAGACTAAATCACTGACTCACCCTCTGAAGTGTGCCTGAAATAAACCTTTAATGAGTCTAGCAATTATTTTATAGAATTCCAGAAAAACACCTTATTTGCTATTCCTATTCTTTCTTTTTTAGGGTCACGGCTCAAAGTGTTACACTTGTCGAACCCCCTGTTATTTTTAAAGAAGCCTGAACAAAAAAGCCAGCACTGCAGAAACAAAGAGCCACACCGCACTGGCCACAGCCCGGCAGCTTACATGTTAAAAAAAAAAAAAAAAGTTTTTTTTTTTTTTTAGGGGTAGCAAGAGAGAACTCAGGGGTCGCAGCTGCGACCCCTGGCGACCCCCAAATGACGTCCATGGTACCTCTACGTAACGCTATTTTACAGCAAGTGTTTGCAGTTCCACTATTTTATATGTAACAATTTTAAATGTCATATTTAAATATCTTCAAAATGGTATCTACCCTTTGATGCTATAAATATGCTAACTATACATGAATCAAAATGTTAATATGATTTGTGCTTCTGATGTTATAAATTATTGCATTTTACACATGCATTTAACGGATGCATTTTATTCCAAGAATACGACCCCAAAGTGTCTCTTCAACCTGCGCATTCTACAAATACAAACAATGAAGGCAAGTGTTTCCAATTTGTGCTAGAAACAATGATGGCGCGTGTTTATGTGAAACACGTTGCTGCATCTCTTGCTCTGCACACTAGATGGCATTGTGACATCAATGTAAGCCCAATGTGAAAATGAGTGCACGAATGTGTTTCTGACGTTGAGTCTTATTTTCAAATCATAGTACTCGATTCTCAAATTAATGTAATTTTCTGGAAACAATTTCAATTCAGAGTTTATATTTTGTGCCAGAAATAGATCCAGAAAGTCAAACAGCAAAGCTGCGGTTATATGCATTATTGAAAAATCATTAATCTGTTTCATGGAATCGAAAAGATGAAGTTTGGCATATTTTGAAGGCGAGGTTCAATGAAAGAACGTAAACCAGGCGAGACATGATTACAATGGGCAACACATTCTTTACAGTAACCACAAGGTCATATTCAATTGCATTTCTTCAGCTAGATCTTAGGTTGCCAGTTAATGCAGCACAATTGGATATAGACTGATTTAAGATGCATTCCATCCCCATGCTAAGGTTTCTATACATTCAAGAGAAAAGTGTTCAATTTCGCTATTTACTCATATGAAGAGCACGGCAGTTGCTTAGGAGCTCATTTTCAACATGGCGTGGATTAAAAATACATCTGTAAAATCTATGCAAAAACATCTTACGCTTTTATTTTACTCCCTGGCATATTTTCATTCATTTGCATGAGATTCCAGCTTCCCTCTGATTCTTGTTGGGGTTTTTCCAAATATGTCTTTGGAGTTGCTGGGTTCTGTGTTTTGTGGTATGTGGTTTGGTGATCGGTGGGGGGCAACTCTAAGATTCCTTGGACACTTAGTTATACATTGTTTTGTTTTCTGCTGTGGTGGTGTTGTAGGAGGCGATGTAGTGGGAGATGCATGCTGTTTGTGTTCTTGTCTTGGCCCATATCTAAAGTCTGCTTACTGGTGGTTGGTGGGTGGGGGTTTTGAGGTGTTGTGAATTCTCGTAGGTGGTTCCAGTTCAACAGTGTGCAATTTCATTCTTCTTTCTTATTCTGTTTTCCATTCTTCTTTCTATGTCCTTCTTATATCGTGGCATGTTTGTGGTCTTGATGTGTAAAGGTTTTGTAGGTTGGTGTTCTACGGCGGGTCTGGTTTGATATATTTCAGGGGTGTGTGCCCTCCTGGTTTGCTTTCTTTCCTGGGATCAGTGGTACATCATTGTGTTGCAATATGCAGTGGCGTCTGCCTCGCTGTGGTTGTAGGGTTGTGAGGTCTTGCATTTTCTCCTCGCTCTTGGATTTGGATCTGTGATATATTCCAGGGGTGGGTGCCTTCCTGGGTTGGTTTATTTCCTGGAATCAGTGGTAGGCCGATATGCTGCGGCGTCTGCCTCACTGTGGTTGTAGGGTTTTGGCATCTTGCGTTTTCACCCCAGTCTTGGATTAGGGTTTGTAATATATTCCTGGGGTGGGTACTCTTCTGGGTTGGTTTATATCCTTGGATCAGTGGTAGGTCAATGTGCTGAAATACACAGTGGTGTCTGCCTCACAGTGGTTGTAGGGTTGTGATGTCTTGCATGTTCTCCTCAGTCTTGGATTTGGGTCTGTGATATATTCCTGGGGTGGGTGCCTTCCTGGGTTGGTTTATTTCCTGGAATCAGTGGTAGGTCGATGTGCTGCGGCATCTGCCTCACTATGGTTGTAGGTTTTTGGCATCTTGCGTTTTCACCCCGGTCTTGGATTAGGGTTTGTGATATATTCCAGGGGTGGGTGCCCTTGTGGGTTGGTTTATATCCTTAAATCAGTGGTAGGTCAATGTGCTGCAATACACAGTGGCGTTTACCTCACTGCGGTTGTAAGGTTGTGGCGTCTTGCTTTTTCACCTCAGTGTTGGATTCGAATTTGTGATATATTCAAGTGGTGGGTGGCCTTCTGTGTTCATCACTTTCCTGGTCTCAGTGGCAAGTCAGTGTGCTGCAACACACAATGACGTCTGCCACGCTGTGGTTGTAGGCTTGTGGTGGCTAATGTTATCTCTGTGGTCTTGTGGTTGTATTTTAGTTTGGTTTGGGGGCTGAGCTGTGCAGCATTTCGGGTGTCCCCGGGGCAGAAACCTACCAGTGGAACTTGTCTTGTGGTTGTGACAATGGCGTTGTAACAAGCCAGCAAAATCTACTTTTGGTACCCCCTAGGGCTAAATGCGAGTAGTGGCACAACATAAATAGTGGCGCGAAGACGAGGCAACAAATTCTTCTATTGGGGCTCTCTGTGCGCTAAATGCAAGTGGCGCCAAAATACAAGTAGTGGCGTAATAACAAGTCAGCAACATCTAGTTTTAGATCACTCTGGGCTAAACACAAGTGGTGGTTGTGTGATATGATATGATATGGCATTTAAAACGCACCTATACAGGAATGTTTCAAGTACACGAACAGTGATGTGGATGCAAGGTAGCACAGTCTACTTTTGGACACTCTAGGGCTGAATGTAAGTAGTGCCAAAGTACAAACAGAGGCAGGATATCAAGGTAGAAAAATCTACTTCAAGACACTCTCGATGGTGGCGATACACAAACAGTGGTGTGATTTCAAGGAGGCAAAGAATACTGAGTGCAAGTCTTGCCAAAGTATGAACAGTGGAAAGATATCAAGGCAGCAAAAACTACTTTGGGACGCTCTAGAGGCTGAGTGCAAATAGTACCTAAATACCAACAATAATGACCAGCCAAAATTCAAAAGCAACCTTGATTAACTCAGTACACTTCAGCTAAACTCAAAAGCAGCATTTGCTAAATGAGTACAATTCTGTTGTAGTTATATTCAAATGTAGTCTTAAACAAGTACTACTGTGGCTAAATTCGAGAGCAGTGTTAGATATCTCAGCACAATTCCAGTCTGGCTCAGATCAAAATCAATGTTGACTCATTACAATTCTAGTTCCAAAGTACCATTAGCTAAATCAGTGCAATTCTGGTGTGGATGAGATCAAAAGCAGGGATAACTAATGTGATGAATCAGTAGTGATTCCCCAAAAAACCTCAACCTGGGACCTTCCTCGTGTGGCCAAGGAAAGGTAGCTGGTTTCTGATCCCAACCCTGAGGCGGTGCTCTGTGGGAGGATCACATGAGCGAGGAAACAGGGGAGAAAGAAGGGGAAGTTCTCCTGTTTAATTTCCCCCGAGAATCTAGTTTCTTGATTACTTATTGTAAAGTAGAAAAAGTTTAAAAAACAAACTTTTTCGTTAGGGATTACAAGTCCCAGAATTCCCTCAGTACTGGGATGATGAAAAGGGATGCAGAGAAACAAAGATGCAAGGGGGTCAGTGAAGTAGTAAAAATAACCTACATCTGAGAGAGACTGAGAGGATTAAAAGGCCCTTTCAGGTGCAGCTAAAGCGTAAGAGGAAGCAGAATTGTAGCAGACAGTGCATGCCGTGTATGCAGTGAAAGGGAGAAGTAAAGGATCAACAAGATACTGGGATCAGGACGGATCCTGAGAGAGTCTGAGCTTCTAGATTAGCAAATTGCAGAGGTCGCATAGCAGGAAGAGTAGAGAAGAAATGCTTGCCCAGAAAAATTACATTGTGCAGAGGTTGCACAGCGGGAAGAAGACATGGTGCGAGCAGTCGAGAGGTCCCATGTGGCTGTAGTGCACCACAGACTCTGGGGAGCCAGGGAGGCTCCAACCCAGCTTGGCAGAAGCAGCAACGAATATTGAGAGAGGGTGCACCTGGTCGGGAGAAGCCAGGAGTCCAACAGTCCTGCAAACACAAAGCAGAGCACCTGGAAGCTACTTACCAGGTGAGCCTGAGATGAACTCCAGGGCGTTCCAGTGACGACCGTGTGTTCAGCGCAGGCAGGATCACTTGTGAGCGAGCAAATCAAATAAATAGGCATTACGAATACTGAACTGTTGAAAAGCTATCAAAGCAAGCTAATAAGCCTTACTGAACTATTGAAAATTCACAAGAGGGTGGTGTTAAATCAAAAGAACTCTAGAACTGAGTATGTGAGTTTGAGCAAATGCCAACAACCTGGTGGGGAGGCCTTATCAGAATCTCAGGCATACCACCAATACCAAGCCAAGAGAAAGTAAAGCACAGGCAATATTAATCTAACAGAACTTGCCACACACAAGAGGGTAATGTTAAGAAGCTCCAGGGTTGTCAAGGTTGAGACTCAGGTTCTGGGACACCTACAATTGTGGTTGATATAAACACATATTGCTACAGCCAAGGCAGAAGCAGAACAATACTTTATCCTGAACAATATTTTAATATTGATGCTGAAGGGAAAGAAAAGTGGCAAACAGGCTGCCCTTCTGGAGGAAACCATCCAGAGGGATAAGAGCATCGTTTGTGGAGAGGTCCTGACATGGGCCAATGTGAATGTTCTATTCCCTGAAAGCTGTTAACATTTGGATGCTAAAGAAGACAATTGAAGTTGTTGTTATTCTAAATTTAAAAGATAACATTGAGGCACTTTTCTGTTTTGATGCTGAAGACGTAGATGGGCAGGCGAGTCCACTTGTGGGGCAAACAGTGACTGCCCAGAAGAAACCTGGTGAAAGAGTAAGCCAGGTAGTAGAAGTTGCAAGTGCTGAAGAGTGGTACTATTTGAAAACAACATGTTGAGTTGTGACATTTGGGGAAGAATTGTGAAAGCTGGTTGAAGAAAAGTTAAACATAAATTCTCAGTTAATATTAAAGCAATTCATCCTGACCAAACTATTTATTGTTGCCATGCATGTGATAGAGTTCTTATTATAAAAGAAGGGAGAGCTTATGACTTTTTCAATATACTTTGAGATAGTTCCTCTTCCAGGAGGAGCTGGAGCTTATGATTTTGTCAAGATACTTCAATGAAACAATAGAACTTTGTGTTTATTTGGATGGCCTTGTTTTTCCTTTGAACTGTGCAGAGCAGCCTTGTTTGGATCTGAGGAAGGAAAGTTCGCCCAGACCACGACAAGAAACATTGATAATATTGTGAACAAGGTCATTTGTTATATCTATTTGTTGAATTGAGTTGCCACATAATACCTTTTTGCTTTGATTGTTGAATACGTGTGGGGGTTAGATATCCCTTCGTTAGTGGGTTCCCATTAGTTTACTTTAGGCAGGTTTAGGCAGGAAAATCCTCATTAGTGTAGAGATGGTGAGGCATTTATTGAACCTGTTCTATTTAATAAAATGGTGAAAGTTGAAAACTCTTTATAAGTTGACCGCCTCACATTTCTGACCCCTCACACTAATCAATACAATTCTAGTGTGTATAAATTCAAAACAGTGTTGACCAAATAAATGCAATTCTGATGTGTCTAAATTCAAAGATGCATTGATCAAATCAGTGGGATTATAATGTGTCTAACTTCAAAAGTCACGTAAGCTAAGACAATAAAATTCTGGTCTGGCCGAGATCAAAAGTAGCGTTCGAAATTGGAGCCCAGAGAGTTTTTGTTGGGGAAAGAGCGACCAAAGCTCAATCGGGCTCGGAAAGTAGGGTCATAGGCCTTACCAGGTCTCAGTGTATCTCAGTGTATCCTCCATAGTCTTCTGGTTACCCACTTTCCAAGTGTAAATTATTAAATTTAATCACAAGCAATTCACTCTCAACCTTATGAGTGAAACAGGCCTCTTCATGAGTTTGGGGATGTGGGCAAAAATTGTGGTAATTCAGTGGTAGCGGAATCATCACTGTATTACTGCTGCATTACCGCACTGCCAAAAAATGGATTTGGAGGTAATGTAGAGGAAAAGAGTCTGGCAAAATAATGGAGGTAATTCAGCCACCTTAACACCAAAAAAGTGCCATTTCAGCAGAATTACCACTAGCCGTAATTCCACCAAAATCCCCATGCAGTATCCACAGCACCATACCGCCACTTGTAATAATAATAATAATAATAATAATAATAATAATGAGACCCTAACTTGTTTGCAATGCGGAAGCATGGCAAAAGATTGAGCAATTAAAATAGTATGTACAATAATGGTAAAAGTAGGTCATAATCAAATTAGATAGGACATTTAAAATGGTCAAACATTCTGTGAGATTTTAAAAGATAATATTGCAATGCTCAATTTAAAATAGCCGCCACAAATATTTGATAATACCATAACATTGTTTATATACAGGTGCTTAAGCTGTATTTTGCTAGAGTAGAATTAATTTACTTTCTTTCAGCGATTACCCGATCAAAGGTTAGTGCTGCAATATAAAACAAGCCTGTGATACAGTTCTGTCTATTTTTTTATGCCAAAGCCAGATATTTGTTGAATACTGAAGTTGTACATTTCTCCTCTACCATTAGGAGGTACAAAAGAGCAGGTTTAAGCCTCCTAATCTGCCTATCTCTCATACAAGGGATTCATGTATTATGGACTTACACAGTGGACAGAAAAATAAATAATGTATTATCATATTGATTTCATTAGGACAATCTGGGCATCAACAATCGTGTACATCTCTGTCCTCTCTTGTACCATAAATCGTGCCTATGTATATCAGTTTAATCTTGCAAAAGTGTTCCCTTAATGTCAAGCAACAAGATAAATAATTTTCTACAAGTAAGGGTTTTGTTATTTGTGCTTGAGAAATATTAGTTACTTTTTGCATTTCTTGTAATTCCCTTTCTGAGGAATACCAAAAGGCAGTTCTTACCAGTGCGTTCAATGGAAAGCTCTATTAATCCAAGTGGTCTAAACCATTCAGAAGCATTAATTGAGTTCAAATATGTTTTACCTTAACCATTGTATCTTGACTATGTCACCCAACATTAAAATATCCTGTGGGAAATATATTTTGTAAGCTTAGCATGTGGTTTAGGACATATATGTATAACCAAAGAAGAACAGGGAAAATCTTAATGTGGCCCTCCATATAATCATTTCACAATTCTGTATGAACAGCATATACAAGGGTGCAGGATGGTCAACCCACTATCTTCTGGAGAAATTCGTTTGCTTCAGTCGGCATTTTAGATAGTTTTTCAGAACACCAGACTCCAGACCCATGCAATAGATATGGAATAGCTGTAGAGCAGGGCTCAGCATCCTTAGCTTTCCACATGTTCTGTAATATGACTCCAATGTTCCCTCATCCTTCATTTTAAATAAGTAGCATTTCTCATAATCTCCCCATTGGATTGAACCATTTTAGTCTTTTTTCCCAAAGGTATACCTCGATTTAAATGATTTGGAAAATGAAAATCCCAGGTAGGTGAATGTTCAAACTTAAGTGCGAATTGTATTGTATATTTCAAGTTTTATATTTGTAATCCCATTAATAGTGAGACTTGGCTAAAATGACAGGACACAGGGTTCAGTAGCATTCACCTTTAAGCATTTATCTGTTATATAAGTCCCACGGGTTTAAATTGAAATGATCTATGGGTTCTTGTGACTAGGACTGCATGGTCTGCATACAATAATAGAGAGAATAATAGAGAGAATCTGCACAGTCCTATGCATGGGACATCTGGAGAACATTCCTTTAATGTGCTTTCCAAGTTATTAGCATTGATGTTGATTAAATAGGTGCAAGTATGCAGCCCTTTTGGAGCCCTAAATTGGTGTTTAACACTTTTGTACATCTCCCATCATGGCAATACATTACTGCCACTTCTGTATTGAGTGATCATTGATAGAAGATCTGGAGGATTTCCACTTTCAATTAAGGTTACCCCGAGGTTCCTTCTGCCAAGTAGATTGAACACTCATTTTAAAATCTATGTAAAGATATTCCCTTCTCAGGAGGATCTGTTTTGATTATATTAGATATAGGATCGATTGATTGACAGAGTAGTATTTACAGGGATATGTCAGGCATATCAAGAGTGGCAGTCAGTTAAAGGAGATCATGCTGGACAAGAATGTGCTGCAAAAGTCAGCAATCCTGACCCAAAAGATAAAGTTGGAGAATTTACTTACAAGCAATTATGTTATTCGTGTTTGTGATGACTCTGGGGATTTCTACTGGTGGGGTAGGACCTGGGTGTAAGAAAGGGGAAAGAGCAGAAGCGAAAGGATGCATGGTGTGAGAGATGGAGATATCAGGGAGGTACACGATTTTAGGGTGTCACAGGAGCACAGGGAGAGAGAGGGCACCCAGGTAGAGGGCTTGGTTCATTGGTTCATTGGAAAATATTAAATGCTTTTCAATCTTTAACCTCTTGAACAATTTACTGATGGTGTGGAGATGGTCACACAGGTAAGCCTACAGATGTGTCTTCCATCTCCCCTGATGGATACCTCCCTGCAATAGAGGCAATGTGTGCCTGCATACCAAAACAGGTGACCAGGTATTCCTCCTGCAAATAAATCAAGCCCTCGCCACCAGACACTAGCCTCGGAACAACTATTCAGGCCCTGTCCTACATCACCTGGACCGAATAACTGCTCTGCTCACAAGTGTACACACCACCACCCAAGCCCCAAAGAGAAATGTCCTTCACAGTGCTGCCTGTCTTGTGAAAGACAAATGCAACCACATAACACACACAATCATCGATCTTCACTGGCTACCCCTATAAGAAAGCATCACCATCAAAGGCAGCATATCCAAACTCCAAGTGTGGTTCTGCTTGGATGAAATGATTTAGTTTATGATTTGTCTATACTGACATTGTTTTATCATCTAACATATACATATATGAACTGTTTTATGCTTGTAGATTTATGAACTTGTATAGTGTACAAACTGCATGTCTTTGTGTACTTTTTTGAAGTTTGCATATTAAAACATAAAATAAATCTTTAAAAAAAATGCCTATGTTAGGTATTAGCATACAACTGCATTTCCTAAGTATAAACATGATTCAAAAGTTCTAATGTTTGAATTCCCTTTTTCTCGTGATTCCTTATAATGTTCCTATCTTCTTGTCTTCAAATCTCTCAACAATTCTGCGGAATTTACAGAAAGTAGTTTCCTTTCTACCAACACTATTGTGCCATTTACACTGACATTAATAATTGTAAGTTAGATGAGCACATTCAATTTAAAATTGCATTTGTAATTGTTCAGACTTGGTGAGTGTTCTCCAAAATGATTTGGGCTTAAACTCTAGACTTCGACTCGCTTTGTGTGTATTTAGGTGTAACAAACTATTTCTAGCACTGAGACACATTTCCACCTGAAACAATGTAAGAAATGGGTATTGATTACAGAAACATTGTATTATTCCTTTTGATTTGGAAGAATACTATGCTATTCGGTGGTTTCATATTTTAATGAGAAGTGGAAGAGATGAACATCTTCTAAATGTTGGCAAAGCCAACACTTCCACCACAAGGGTTCGGGGAGCCAACTGAGGCAATGCATTTTTTTTAAACTTTTGATAGAAGGTTTTCTCAAAGTCTGTTTAAAAATGTCTGTGAGGAAAGAAGAAAGGGATGGAAAAGGGAGTTGAAAACCAATTAGAATTTGATTCACAAAGGGTGTCTCAAAAGAAACACCAGACATTATAGAACTTCCTAAAACAGGCTCAATAAAAATTAAAATTATACTAACAGGGAAACACATATGAAAAATACACTAAAGAATGCTCTCTGCTGCTACAACACAAACATTCTACTGCTCCCACCCTATGGATCAGCCCCCTTCCTCCTTCGAAATGCCAACATCAACACAGAGAACTAGGAAGCGGGCTGTGGCTTTTATAAGCCACTGAAACTTTGCAAAGCATCTGTGGATCTGATTTGTCCTCCCAAGTTTTGCTTAATGTTCATTAGTCCTTGTCCCACTTACTGGCCCACTGATACTTGTCCCATATGCAAAATCTCTAACAGTGCTTCAGGATCAATTTTCGGACACAGTCGGACCCCACAAGATCTTGTGGGAGCTCCAAAAATTGGCACATGACATTCAGCAATATTTGCCTATCCTTAGCTACCACACATTTGTCACTTGGGGGAAGCGCTCGACTTGTGCATAAGAAGCCATCCACAATTTTATACATGATCGGTAACATCATGTTACATATGCTTAGTGTGTGTGTGTGTGTGTGTGTGTGTGTGTGTGTGTGTGTGTGTGTGTGTGTGTGTGTGTGTGTGTGTGTGTGTGTGTGTGTGTGTGTGTGTGTGTGTGTGTGTGTGTGTGTGTGTGTGTGTGTGTGTGTGTGTGTGTGTGTGTGTGTGTGTGTGTGTGTGTGTGTGTGTGTGTGTGTGTGTGTGTGTGTGTGTGTGTGTGTGTGTGTGTGTGTGTGTGTAACAGCCATAGCTAATTGATTTGCTATAAATTGAAAGCAGGAACTCAAATGTTAAGACTTTTAAATGCTCTTTTTAACTCATAGGAATGTTTTTCCATGCCGATGCCTAATAAATGGATTGTTTATTTTATTTTAACAATCCATTTTTTATTGTATCTCTTTATAATTATGCCAAGTAGAAAAACTAAAAAAATGCGATATGAAGATATATAAAACTCCAGAAAAGTGCAAAAAGAAGACAATTGATTAATGTGTCTTTTAGATAAACATACAATGTCAGTATTACAAAAAACATCAATTAAATAACAAATAAAATCAATGAATCTGAGCATACGGCTTGTGTTATGCATTTGCATTTGCAGAGAGCTTTGTTGGTACAGGAAGTGGCATGGATGATGTATCTGTTTGGTGCTTGGGGGTAGTAGGTAGGCTGGTAAGCAGAGCATTTATTCTGTTTAGATGAGTTACAAGCAATAGCTGGAGCTGCAGCAGACCTTTTATCTGGAGCATGCAGCCTACAGCTCAATTTACCCCAGATGTAAATGGGGGAAGAGCAGTGGCCAAAGAGTGGGAATATCAGGAATATTATTGAGGGTATAGGGAGAACCTGAGAGGAAGTAGTTATTGGGTGAAAGAAGGTGAATATGAGGAGGTGATAGGAAAATATCAGGAGGAGTTTGGTAGTGATTTTGACATCTGCGAGAGAGTGAGCAGCAGATGGTAGAAGATTAACTTCAGACAGCCACATGAGAATATTAGGTGAAAGGCAAAGCACATTTTGAATGAGATTGATTAAAAGGAGGAGAAAGCGATATTCAGTAGAGGATACAAGAACATCAGGTGGGGACAGTCCAACATCAATAGAAGGAAGGTGGACATCAGAAGTTTGATGACCTTGATTGTCTGTAGTTGGAGAATACAGAGGAAGACACATGAGTCAGTTCTCAACAGATCAGAGAATGAGTTGAAAGGTGCCAAAGAATAAAAGAAGAATGTGTCTACTCGAGACCAGGGATCACATGTAGGTAGGAGGGAGGTCCCCAAGCGGTGAATTAGGAGAGTCCCAAGGGAGCCAAGCAGGTGCCATAAGAAGTGAGCTAGGAGCACTCAGTTGAAGCCGGAGAAGTAAAGAGCATGATAAAGAGAGGGAGGGTTCTTCCAGAATATGATTGTAGAGATTGCAAAGTCCAAAGAGGAGATGAGGGAAGAATGTCAGTTGGGTAGTTGAGTCAAAGGCCATGGATATGGACATGCTCCAACTAGTCCAAGGTAGATTGAGTTCAGTTCACCATCCACGCTGGACCCTGGTTAGATGTGATGATGGTTTGCCACTGCTTCTTTTGAACATATTTTTGGAACCCGGGTCCTGACATTCATTGACATCAGAGAACGACTTATAATGTACAACTCAACTTAATTTGTACATTTCATTGTTCATAACAATTCCTAGTACATAATGATTTTTAAACCATAAATGCTAATATTTTAAATCATTTTTATCATCAAATTGTTCATACTCCTCAACATTTTTCAATTATATATATCCATTAGTTTGCATGCACTTACATTTTCACCTGGGATTCCAACGGTTGTAGAATCATGTGGTATTTTTCAATATTATTATCCATATCCATTGCAAACTGGTGGCTACAAAAAAAGTAAAAGAAATCTATTTCTATTTCAGTTTAGCATGGCACTTTACACATCCACTTCAATTGAAATGGCAGCACTCAACAAAGAAATAGCAATATCACCAATAAGTGATTGTAATACAATTCACATTTAGAATTAGTTTACCCTTTGAGAGCATTTTAGGGAACAATATGGTTGCAAGCTGTGATTAGCTGAGTGGTTCTGTTATCCTATTACCCCAAATGTCTTTAACGAGGTACCCTTATTCACAATGGTAATTGACTGGAGAAGGGTAGCCGGGCTGCATGGGACGTTTCTCACAGTTCATTTCCCTTCCTTATATCCATGAGTTCGGTGCCTCAGAACATCTATATAGACACTGTAGATCTGCCCTCATTTGCATGGAGGAATGGGATCAGTGCATCATTGTCCTACATGCAGGATGTGCTTTGGACATGACAGACCTTAAAGGGTCCATCAATTGCTATGCAGGTTTCACCTTATGCCTGGACAGGCAAAACAGCAATGAAGGAGCATATCAAGGAGAAAACAACTAAGTGAATAAGGGATTTATTCTGCCAAACACCTATCATTCCCTCAACAGGCCCGGGAAATGCATATTTTTGAATGTGGGCATAAACTGATTTTCATATGCAGCTTTTTTTTATTTTTATTGTGTATGGTTTTATTAAACCTTTACAAAAAGTATAACAAGTAATAGAAATGTTACAATACATACAGATATCTAATGCTCAATAAAATATACAGCAAAGTGATAAAAAATCAGCCATATAGCAATCATGATAGGCCCTCATTACAAGTCAGGTGTTAAGGGTTTAACGGCGCCGTCGGCGCCGTTAACCCTTAATGCCTGATTCACACTTTAACGCCTGCTTTTTGCAGGCGTTAAAGTCCAAGGCGCTAAGCGACCTTGGTGCTAATTACGGCACTGTAATTTACGGTGCCGTAATTAGCGCCTTCCCCATCCCCATTATGCCCTATCAGGCAAAAATGGGAATGGGGAAGGGCAAATGGTGAATGGGGAATTACCGCCCCACTCACCTTGGAATGGGGCGGTAATTCAGCCATCCACCATGCCGGACTCCGGCATGGACCATGGTGCTAATAGCACCATGGTCCAGCGCCGGACTTGTAATGAGGGCCATAATAGTGTTAAGATAATGGCAACTAATAGCAAGAATGGCCTATGTATATACATCATCAGACAATTCATCTGGAGTGATCCAATTGAAGGTTACATATAAAGCGAGACAGTGCCAATCCCTCTCACATACTTTGAATACATAGGCAACTTTGCCATACCAACTAAGTAGGTAAACCCAAATACAAAACATTCAGTGCACTCAAACAGGAGTCTCTAAGAGTGTTAAGTTGCGAACAAGACAAAATAAGGTGTTTAGCCTTTTCGGGAACTGACTGACAGAATCTACAAAGGCTATCTTCCACTGTAATTTGTTTCCAATGCAATTTAGTGTCCAATGTTGGAAGAATATTCCAGCACAATCTTAACAGTACATGTCAATGATTTCGATTCGGGAAGATGGTAAGTATTTGGCGAAAGAGACCCTCTTTTCTTGTGTTTGTGTGTTAGATGGAGCATAGATTTATATGAGTGAAAGCCGACAGTGGTAGTACATCAATCATAATCCTGCAGTTTCTTTTTTGTCTCGTTGGGTTAGTTGTTAACTGTTCTAATTCAGAATCAATGTTACAAAAAATTATTTCACACAAATTACAGAAGTTAGTTAAAAAAACAGAACATTCAATATTGCTTCCGACAAGTTTGTACAAGGTATTAGATAATGAGACCTTGAGTTTGGCATAAAGCATAAGCATCTTCCAATGAACCCGAGATTTTAAAGAGACATAGCCTAATTCATATCGAATTGCAGCCAGAGAGAGACTGCATTTGGTAATAGAAAACCCGTCTCCAGATGGCACCTTCGATCAGATCAAGTTTAGAAATGGTTAACCCGGTATATAGCTCCAAGCCACGTGACAATTTAGGGGCTATTTTCCCTTCAAAGAAGAGGAGGGCTGGTTTAATAGAAAATCAGCCGTATTTATGGTCGTTTTTAAGGATCTGGTTTCCCAAAATCTTAGCTTTATTCAGAATCAAATTTATCTGCCTTCTCGAGCCCCTGCTAGCCCAAACATAATAGCCAAGATAGGTAAAGCTGTTCGAATTTTGTACCCTTACACCTCCCAAATTCCAGGAGTTGTTTTTTTTTCCTATGAGATCTTTTGGACAGAGAAAGGATTTTAGTTTTGGCGGGGTTTATGGTCAAACCATTTATCTTGGCATAGTTGGCAAAAGACATCTAATAGATGCTGGAGCCCCACCTTGGTTGAGTCAAATAACTGGAAAACGTGCGCGTAGGCCAACCATATGATCTTCACAGAGCCAAGTATTGGTGCTAATGGACCCTCCTTATGTAGGTGTTCAGCTGCATCAGAGACATACTGATTAAACACTCATGGGGCTAGGACGCACCCCTTTCTGACTCCACAGAATGTACAAACAAGAGCTGACATGTCCCCCTTTTGGTTTAAATGTATTCTTACACCGGAGTTATTGTAGACCCCCTGCAAAAGACTTAGTGGTCCCCTTTGTAAGCCCAAAGATACTCAGTCAACGCCGTCAAAGGCTGCAGATTGGTCTACAGAGGCCATAAAAGTTCCTCTGTCCAAATGTTCCTTGCTGACTTACAATTGAACCCATATTTTTTAAAAACACTGAAAAATATAAGTTGCCTCTGTATGGGTGTATGACATTAGTAATATCAATCAACAGAGTGGCCCTCAACATCTGTAAGACTAACCATATCTCAGTTGCCAGATGCAACACCCATTGCTCCCAGTTCAGGACAGGATTGTATTTAAACACTATCACTGACCCACAAGTGCCTATCCAATGTAGCGCCAAAACATCTAACCAACAAATTCTCTAAGCATACCAGCCTTAAACCTACCTTTTCCACCCATGCTCACCTCGTAAACATACCCACATTCAAACTACAAAAATTCAGAGGCAACAGCTTCCCGATCCAAACTGCAACACTCTGGAACGCCATGCCGTTGGAGTTAAGAGCAGAACCATCCTACTGGACTTTTAGGAAGAAACTAAAAACGTGGCTCTTCATGCAAAAGTGCTAAGTCCTGTAAATTCCTTGCTCACATTAACATCTGTACTACTTTGTAGCACCTATCACTTCATGGAACTCTGTATTGAACCTGTATTGTAACGTCTGAAACCTTTTACACCTTTGTACTGGAATGACACAACCAATCTAGATGTACCTATAATATATTGTAAATTCACATTGCAATATAACTGATGATATGAAGAATGTGCTCAGATACCCTTGGGTTAGGTGTGCTATATAATCATTAAATACATGCATACATTTCATTAAAGGGTAACTAAAATGTTATCTAAACGTTGCTGAGAAAAGAATATACACAAATTGAGTTTGCTATTGATATTTGTAGGTATACAGTACATATATACAATATTGCTAAGTAATTATAATTTTTTGAATGCCTAAACAATGAATCATTTTAAAACTATTAGGATTGACTGGTCAAATGTTATGTAGGATCATATGATGTTAATGATATAATGGTAGCAATACCCAGTGTATCATATGCTCTCTCTCTCATCTCTGTTTGCTTTCTTTCTCTCTCTGCCTCTGTCTCTGTCTCTCAAACTCTCTCTCTCTCTCTCTCTCTCTCTCTCTCCGTCTCTCTCTCTCTCTCTCTCTCTCTCTCTCTCTCTCTCTCTCTCTCTGCCTCACTGTATGTCTGTGTGGACCACAGTTATGTTATCAGGTGCGAATTTGTTAGAGCCACCACAACCATTGCTGATAGCAAAGGAAAACAGAATTACATTAAAGGGTGGTGGTTAGGGGGTTCTACATTTTCTCTGGTTAAAAGTAAAATGACAGCAGCATCAACAACGGCATCCTGCGAGATCAAGACCACCCTGGTACTTGCAGAATAATATATTGTCATTGTGTGTCTTTGGCAGGAATGTTACCCACAGACTGAGGGCACATTAGCTGTGCAGGGAAGGTGAGGGAGTGTGGATAGGCTCTTCAGGGGGTGCTGCATGTTTCACAGACTCGTTAATTAAACAGAGAATCCGGGTGCATGGTCTCCAACTTTATATGTGAACCTCTATTTTTTGTAAATTTTTTGTGTTTATGAAATCAGTGGCCAACATGCACAATTAAACATTTCCATGATGCTCACATAATAAACATATAGTTGGTCTTATTCCAAGAGTGATGATTTGAGAAAACGAAATGGCAAGTGTTATCTTCAAAGAAGCTGTTAAAAAGGCCATTATTTGTTGGACTGACACTTGTACAATGTTAATTTCTAATGAACACTTCCAGTATGTATTGTAATTTAATATGAAAAATTAAACTTGTCTTTCTGAGCAAAGCACAGTATTAAAATACAGAAAAATAATTTCAATGAAGTTCTGACTGAAGGGTATCATTCCAAGATGAACAGTCATGTACAATCCTATTGCACTACCCCTTTGAGAAAGGATGAATCACCACACTGTATCAATTAGGGTTACTGGTTTCTTTGCATACAATAGAAGAGCATTTTAGGAGCCACGGAATCACACAGATCTTCTTCATATTTGACAAATATATCTTTGGTAAACGGGTTGCATTCTTGAATCAATAAACAAATACCACACACACAGACATAAGTGTTTATAACCATAAACCATATGTATTGTTTACACAGCTTGTTTACACAGCTACACAGGTGTGATGATAAAATGACTGTGATACCTATTACCTCACTGAAGGATACAGTGCTCCATTGAGCCATATTTTTAGACGAGGAGGGTCTGAGAGGGGGATCAAGCAAAGCACATGCCCAGATCCTAAAGAGATCCTTAGAATATTTTTATATAAATTATCTGATAGTTTATTTGTGTGTGCGTTTATGTATTTATATTATAGTGATAGTGTGGTAGTCGCCACACTATACTTAAGTTGAAAAATCAAGATACACAGGAAAACCAAAAAATGAATTTCTAATAACCTTTGACTCGGATGACGGATTTGGCTAAAACTTTGCAAACAAAAGGTGGTCAGCAGACCCCCCCAATGAATCTGAATGTTTGGAAAGATCTGTCAATAAATAGAAAAGTTATTAAGAAAGTTATTAAGAAAGTAATAAAATGCTGTTTCAGACTAGTACCCATTTATTTTTCCACAGATAAATAGTCAACATTTTGCTCCAGCGCAAAGCCCAAACCGCTGGATGGAATTGGACTGGGTACAAAACAATTTTGGCATGAAGCATTGACTTAATTTCCTTGCTGGTTTGTAGTAAATCCATCAAGTAGGTTTTAAAATATAGGACAGAGAACAAGGGTCCCCCTGCAACTTAAAACCTTTATATCAGTCGTGGTGCCTTGCAGCAGGGAGGCTGAGGCTAATAACATTGGACTTTCTGGATGGATTTGGAGAACATTTTCTAAACCTAGGGTTTGTCAAGAGCTCCAAACTGAAAATTATCAGAAAAATGTGTCAAAAAAATAAAAAGTTATTAAGAAAAGATAAAATTGCAGATTTCAGCATACTCCCATTCATTTTCCCCTAGAGAAAAAAGGCAGTTTTGGGCATCCGTAGCGGGAAAACCGCTTGGAAAATGTGGACCAAATAAGAGACAATTTGGGCACAAAGTATTATCTTAATTCCTTGACAAGTTAGGGTGTAAATCCATCAAGTAGTTTTTAAAATATGCGACACAGAACAGGGTGCCTTCTTCTCCTTAAAACCTTTATATCGGGCTTGGTGCTTTGCAGCAGAGAGGCTGAGAGAGGTTAATCAAATATATGGGTGGGGTCTCGGGTTATTCTGTCTAGTAGTTGTAAAAGTATGTGATGGAGAAGGGGGTTCCCCCTTCTCCCAAAATTATAGCTATGCATATGTCCAAAATACATCAGTGAGGCTTTTCATAAATGAAAAAGCTTTAATTTGTATTTTCTCGATGCAAGTGATAACCGCTGTCATAATGGGAAAAAACAGGGTTAGTCGAAAAAACAAAAGTGGGGAAAAAAATGCTATTGCTATTTGGTGGAGGAGAAAGAATGCAATGTCATCTGGCAAGAGGTGGGGAGGGGTAAAGAGGAGACCTTGTGAAATGGGGGAATTGGGGTGGGGCTGGAGACCAAGTTCAGAGCTCTAACACTTTCTCATAATTGGTGTTATCCAGCGATAGAAAACTAGATTGGGAATGAAAGTGCATCAGATGAAAGGATGAGTGTTGGGGGAATGGGAGAGGACCAGGGAGGGAAAAACAAGTTAAGCATGTTACTAGCAGGGGGGCACCTGGTGAGTGCCTGGGAAGGGAAGGAAGAGTTTGAGATTTTGTGTTGTTTTGATGGATAACCGCAGTTCTTTGTGTGCGTTTACAGATAACTGAGTTTATCTGTAGTACATTGGTAACCACCGTTTTTTGTAAAAGAGAGAGTTCAAAAAATTAGATTAAGACAAAAAAGGGGGATGTTTACAGCTATAGTGAGGTGGGTGGTAATGGGTGTGGCTCAAGGCGATGTCTACTGGGTTACTTTAAGAAACTGAATGGTGCAATATGGAAAGTGGCCACAGCCGAAGGCCAGGGCTAGTGGGCCCCAACATAACCTAGTGGGCAACATGTCAATGGGGCATGGAAAAAAGATCATGACTAGTGTGCCCAAAAGAAATCTAGTTGTGTGATCGTGGCCACTAGTCATGGCTGAAGGGCATGGCGTGGACCCGTTCAGGAAATCTCCTGCATCAATGCCTGGAGAGGGCGGGAATCCCTGCGCCCCGCCACCACCCTGCAAACCAGGTTTACAAAGTTTATTTCTTAACACTTCCACACTGTTTCTTTATTTCCTTTCCAATCCTCCCCACTGGTTCTCTCATGTGGTGTTCCCCAGGGGTCTTCTCTTTCCCAAGTTCTTTTTAATTGTTTCTTATGTCGTCTCCCAGACTTGATCCATTAGCACAAGATATAGTTTTACACATATGCTGATGATACTCAGCTGCTTTTTTAGCTGGACTCTGATTAAAGTGGCACGCCTTTCCAGCTGAGAAAGTTCCTGGCGGCAGTAGGGGAATGTATGAAATAAAACTGGTTTAAATTAACCAGAGAGAATTCAGAGATTTTGGTGACTGGTTCCGGTGTGCAGCAGGAAGCCTGGACTCTTTGGGTCTCTATCCTAGGCCTAGTAAGTCAATGAAAAGTCTTGGTGTTAAAACTCTTTCCTCTGTCTTTGGAGCTTCAAATCTTGTCAGTTTGTAGCTCTGGCATTTTGAAGCTGAATGTTTTGAACAAAACACCGGACCTCATTATGAGTGTGCCAGTCCAGTAACAACAGTGCCGTTAAGCGTACCAGCACCATTGTTACCGGACCGGCACACTCTGAGTTCTGTGAGCGGCTGCCGTCCCGCCTGCCTGGTCAGACCTGGTGGGCGGGATGGCAGCCGATCACAGACTTTGACGGAAGCACCGGCACTATTGCACAAGGTGCCTGTGCTTCCGTCCTCCCTATTTCCATTGAGTTCTATGGGGAGTAACATTTTCCGGCCCCTGACTTCACGGACAGGCACTTACCACTTATCACCAAGAAAATAAATCACAAACACTTTAGAGTCAAAGTAACCACTCAAAAGATGCCAACATGCAACACTTACAATCACCAAGGCACATGGAAGCAATGAAGAGGACAACCAAGGCTACAACCAAATGACAACCAGATAAATAACAAAGGAAAACAAATTAATTCTACATACTGGCTTAATTTGGCTCCCTTCTAAAGGAGAAACTCAACCAAAAGGTTACAATAATCATTGTTCATTCTGTTAAACCACAGGGATTGATCTAATCAGTTGCATCCAAGAGTGGCAAATGCCAGAAGATGGAATGCAATCGGGTGCAGCCATCTGATCATTAACCAGGAACCCAGAAGAGTGACATATCACTTGATATCAAAGGTGAGCGTCCAGCTTGGATCTCAGCAACTGCTCAAGCATCAACTACCTTAACTGCATGGTGCTACCTTCCTGTGTGTCAGCAGCTAAGACTAACCTACATTCTCCCCTCCTTAACTCCTCAGAACCACTGAAGTCTGTTCATTCAGCAGCACCAAGAAAAAGAAACAATTTCTGAAAACAACAAAACCTATATGTATATTATATCAAAGCAATGTATGCATGAAATGTAAAGTTTTCATTACCATGACACAGAGAACAATGCATTAAGTGCCTTGATAAAGCCCAAGGAAGGGCGGAACAAAAGCACATGCGTAGAAATGCTGGCACAAGTTATCCAAGAATAACACAAATTCAGCCTAAAAGTCACTGCGATCACAAGTTGAATAATGAATGACACTAAGTGTAGATTATCTTTCTTTTTTGTGTGATGAATGTAGAACTATTGGAGTTAAAGTATAACAATGTATAAACACCAACATGTGTGTACCTCACAATCATTATAGGATTGGGAAACTGTGAGGAATGCTAACCTAAATGCACATAGGCTCACATAGGATACCGCTCCGCCCCCTTTTCTGACATACCTTTTTTAGTTGATTCTTGTCGCCTTCCTTCTGCTATAACGGCTCCATCTCATCAGCTGTTTCTAGCACCAAGAGGCCTCTGGGCCATATTTTAGTGCTTTATACATTTGGTTATGTTACCTTATGTTACATATTGGAGCCATATGTAGAGTGGCCATGGATGAAGGCCATAGGCACTGAGCTGGTGAGGTAGCAGGAATAAGATATGAAAGAGCCATATGGGGTGTTTAAAGCTTGTTGGCAAGAAATATAGCAAGTCAGCATAGATTGGTTACTTCTAAACAGATTTCTTTTTAACAGAAGTATGGGGCTAACAGTAAAGCAAGAGAGAAAAAGTCCAGCAGTTTGAGTACACTGGGCAAGTTGCAACCTTCATTTTCTTTATTATGTCCCATATATATATATATATATATATTGTAGATGTGGTCCATCTCCTTGGTCTGCATCTGTGCTGTGACTTGTTGAGTAGACTGGCTTTTAACTTGCACCCCAATTCTTTTGTAAACGCATTTCTCAAATAGATTTCTCAACGGTTTTGCAGTAAGTGGTTTTTGAATACTGGGAGGCAATTTGATGGGTCATTGGGATCAGCCACGGTTTTATTTAAGAAGAGGTTTGACGAATGCTGCTTTGAAAGCTTGAGTGATGACACCTTGTTCAGTGGAGGCATGGAGCACAATTTGGAAGGATGGTCCTATTCTGAGTTGCTTTATTATTGCATTGTTGCTGTTGGGAGGAGGATCGTTGACAAGCCTGCATGGTTAGAGAACCATCATCAAAAAGGGAAAACAGACTGTCACTGCTGGAATAGGTGGTTTCCTCAGTGTTGTGTCCATTGCTGAGGTTAGTGGTATTGAGTCTTTCTTGTCTAGTTGCTCTTGGATTTGTTGATTATGTGTGCTATAGCTTTGCAGACATCCTATGATATTTAGGACCTGATTTAGATAAATTAGGGTTTTTTAATTTGTGGTTAATTGAAAATGCATCCAACTGGCAATATAGCACTAACTCAGTTTGGTGTGTGTAATTATTTAGTTTTTATTTCCTTTGACCTATCCCACCCTGGAGGTGTCAGTGGTAAGCCATTTTGTCTTTTAGTAGGTAATTTCCTTTCCAGATTTTCTGAGCCTTCAGTGTTCCTTTTTTTGAGGAAATTGAGTATGGGGTTGAACTTTTTGTGATTTGCATCCTTGGTCGTAATTTGAATGGCTTTAGGGGGGCTGCAATGTCATGCATGTATTCAAAGACAAATCCTTTGGGTATACACAAGCTATTCAAGCACATGAATTACACTGGTCTTTTAACTTATCTTATAGTCTTGTTAGAATGCACGTTCAGAATGCTGTTTATACCATTTGGTACATCATTTTTAATTGTGTGCTGAGTCCTTGGTGATACTTTAGGGTCTTCAACATTGCAAAGAAATACCTGACAGTGCCATCTGCCTGAATCTGTGCTTTCCTCTTCCTGAAGGTAATGAATGCAATTAAACTTGCCATTTAATTGTGTGCTATTTAACACTAGACAGTATATTGGTAAATCACATGTAATTGCCAGGAATGTCGTATGGCATGTGAAGCTGGGGTCGTTATGGCAATTAAATGCCACTCCATCTTCTATTTGAGTAAATGCAATTGCTTTTAAATTGCCCACAGAATTTGATTTATGGGGGACATCCAAACATAGTACAATAATACATTGTATCTAAGTTTCCTTTCGGAAAGGAGTCGCTCATTAACAATTAAGTACATTGTTCACAAGGATACCTTTGAAAATGTAAATCCTCGACCACCATCTCTGTTCCTAACAAATGAGAGATTGTTTGAGCCTTTTAGAAAACCTATCTCATATAAACTCAAGTGCATTTCCACATTTTTGACATATTTCATTTTATTTTTGTTCTGAATGTAGTGAGCAAATAGATTGTTTTACATTTTCTTAAAAGACATTTCAAGTAAACATCATTCAAAACTGTGTAATTAGACTGTGTTGGACTGAATTAGACTATGTTGAATAAAATATATTTGTTGTAAAAGATATTTGGAATTTTGGCTGATATTTCATGGTGATCTTGACCCTGAATGTGACCCCTTTTATCGTAGAGTGGACTCGATCTGATTGATTTATTTTTCCCTATTGCCTATAGGCCTGTGGCAAAAATGGATGTCCCACTCGACTCTCTCTACCCATTCTGTATCTGTGAGGCGCTGCAGACAGTGTGTGTAAATCTCATGCTTTGCAGGGCTGTCCCACAACAAAGATACTCTTTTGCACCCATGATAGGAGATGCATATGTTTTTCTGGACAAGTACATCATAGTACACACAATTTACCATTTAGTATTGTCACAACTCTTCCTCTGCATTCAATATACAGTACAGTACAACATACAGTACAACATACAGTACATCTTTTCATATTAATTTTATTAATCGCTGACCAAGGGCTATCGTTAAGGGTAAAGGTGGACATGAAATATTGGGCAAACGCACACATTTTAATTACATTAATCTTAAGCAGACAAGCAGGTTACTCTTGTGCCCCATTTATTTATCATTGGTTGGATAATGTAATTGCTACATCTTCATTAGTTGTAGGGCTGGGAATAAATGTAACAGTCTCTTGTTCTCATCCCAGTGAAATGTAATATTTAGCTGGCCATTGTGATCTTGAAAGTCTTTAAAGTGGGAGTTTATTTTTTATAGACCTTTGCCTTCCCGAATGTTGTGGTCAAGACAGACCTTTTTAGTTGGTAGCATAAAGCTAGCCACGTCAGGGTGCCCTACAGCCAAGGACACTTTCAGGAACACATCCCTGGATGTATTCACTATTTTGTGAACAGTAGTGATTACTCAATAAAGCTGATTATATTTAGTTCGCTTCAGTTTATGATATGTTGTGTTCAGAATCTGGGAGTATGTGAAAACCATAATTGAGGCGACCTCAAACTCAGAAAGACAGCATGACCTATTAATGTGGCATTTAATGCCAGTGCCAAACCAAAATGACTCATGTTTATAAGGTGCTTGAGCAAGGAATGACTCAGCTGATTAATTCTTGGACACCTGTTTTCCCCTCCTCAGTAGCATGCAACCACTTCTTAGGGCCTACTTTCTGGGATACCATGTCGTTTTTCAGAATTAATTTTATTGCCATTTGTAGTTTAATTATACCTGTTACTGCTCTTACTTCTCTCCCTGAAATGGCTAGGACCATCCCTCCAGCGATGAGAGAGAAGCTGGAGGAGATTTATTGTGCTAGGTGCACCATTCAGGAGATTCAATTGCTACCAACTGTCTTGAATTATATAACACCATCTGCAATCTTCTACCACACCAGTGGAAAAGCCCACCCTATGAAGAGAAGCACCAAGCATTTGGATGAGTAAATATTCTTGTAGAGTGGGGGGAACAGCAGTTCTGTACACAGTTTATTGTTCTGCCAATGACTTTCTTTTCTTTCCTTCCCTTAATGTGTCTTTCCACCCTTATCGGTCAGCTCCTTTAAGAAGATGATAAGAGAACAGTCTGGCAGCTTAAGGTAATCTTATTGCAGGAGCACGGGTTGAAGCTAACCACTGGAGCAATCTACTGTGCAGGTCAGGCATTAGACTTGTAATGAAAAACATCAAGGTGTGGGTTCCCCTATGCCCCAACCTTTAAGAAAGTATTCCTGGGCACCACGATTTTCAAGAAATTCCTCACATTTGATTTACTAACTTGTAATGTATACAGGACCCCAAAGGGTGTTTTGGGCAGCTTCAACCGCTGTCTCCAACCAACCTCCCTCAGCTTCCTTCAGGGTCCTTTGATAACTTCAAGACAGGGAAGTGACAGAGGCCATGGACTAAGAAGATGGGGACTAGCACAATAACACTAGATGGATTTAAATGGGAGATCACAGGTAATGAGGTAGAACATAAATGATTCCTGTAACATCTCTGCCAGACATGGATTCATAGTGCATGTTGTGCAAGATGAGATTTCCTGTTAATGTAGAGTGTAGTATGCATGGATTGGCAATCTCTGGGTCAAGGCAGATAGAGAGTGTGTATTCTCTGACAGATACGTGCCTACAGAGAGATTTGTTCTCTTAATAAGGTGCATATCGGGACATATAGTCTCTCTCACATATGCCCCCAGAGTGAGTTTCTTGCTATTCAGTTAGTGCATTCTGAAACATTTAGGCTCTGACCGATATGTGGCTGATATGAGTTTTGTGCTATTGACACAGTGCATGCTGAGACATGTCATTTCTGCCAGATGTGCGTTTTGTGCTATTAATGCAGTGCTTGATGGGACATGTAGTCTCTTCCTGATATACAATTACATTGAGCGTTGGGAAAGGTGACGGTTTGTGTTAATATAGATTACAGTATGCATAGGTGGACCATCTCTGGTTCAGGGCACACAGAGAGTGTTGTCTCCGCTAGATATGCACCTATACTGAGTTGAGTGCTATTTATGCATTGCATGCTGGGTTGTCTAGTCTCTGCCAGACAAGCTTCCACAGTGAGCTTAGTTCTCTTTCTCCCACTTTTACATAGTAGTAATAATTGATTCTGTTCATTCAGGTACATTCGGCAAAACCTGACATGACGTGTTTTTCATCCACAGGATTTGCCTGCTGATCTGTGACCTCAATGAAGAAAGATGGGTTGCCCATGTTAAGGCCTTGTTGAACACAGGGGAATACTTTGGGTGTGTGTAGTTTACTGTTGCCCCAGAAGGTTTAACGAAATGGTATTCAGGAGGCAAATGCATTAAAACAGTAATGACTGTACAGACCAACCTTTGAAGATATATATTTGGGCAATATAGGGAGAGGAGACTGAATTTTAGCTAAGACTTCGCATTTCAACAAGAATAAAGACTGGCCCCATATGTGAGACTCAGGGGTGTGAGGTTCTGGGTTGAATCCAGTATTGTGAATGCACAGAACACATGCCAGGAAAATGTAGGTTTTGCATTTGGCATTGCATAACATGATGTTATCACTTTGCACCACTGCACCACAGTTATGGGCTGAGTTGCACTGAAGAACATGAGACTAACATACACTAAGTAATACCAATATCCTCTAATCACTATCACCTACTAATATTCAGAGCAAGACAGTCTATGATTTTTATATAATGTTGGTGCAGATTGATAAACTGAATGTGCAAAGCATTTAGGCTGTGCAAGGATAGCTTGAAAATGCATGAAATAAAACGTGCAGAATTAAGGTTGTACACTGTTTGAATGAAGACGTGACAAGTTAGAATTGTGGAATGTGAAATCCGTTTTGCTCAAAACTAGTTTATTGTTTAAAAGACTTTCAGAGCAGGAAACCAGGATAAAGATACTGCTGTTTGCATGCATTGCTGCAGCCTGGATCACGGTCAAAGGTGGCAGGCAGAACATGTTTTTTTTAAACTTTCCAAAGAGAGGTGGTTTTTGATGAGCACATGATGTCACTATCAGAGGCAGGCTTTTCTTACATTTTCTTTAAAGGATCATGCATCAGGGGGCAGATCTCTGGTGTTGGTTTAAAAGGGTTGTGCAGTGATGTCAATGGGGTTTTACTGGGCTGTCGTTTGGAGTTGGGGTCACTTGCTGGTGGTGTGCAGGCTATCTTTTGGAAGAGTATAGGCTGAGCTGTCCAGAGCACAAAGGGGAGACAGCACATAAAGGAAGACCCAGTTTGAGCACTGTCCAGAGGGCTGCCGTTGGGGTGTTTTGCAACAACTGACTGTGTGGAGTGAGGAAACGTTGCTGTATGGGGGGCACACACACATCAAACTTCATTCTTGGTGAGTTTGTTGCATGGAATTGCTGGTTGGTGAATGCTCCAATTCATGTTTGGGGGCTGCACAGAGCATTCACTATATTTCAAAGGTCTTTGTAAAGTGTTACTGATAGACGCAGCATACAAAGGTGAATTTGCATGCTTGAATGTGGACAGTTTTCTCATTGTTATCCATTTGTGCAACCATCTTTAAACGAGACAGAAGCTTACACAGTGCCAAGACTTGTGATAAGCTCAAGGTCAGAGTTACAGAACTCTAGGCATTTAGCAAAAACAGAGGATTTGCATCTGGTTATGAGAAAAGCAGGTTACCATGAGGGAATCTTTCATTAGGAATTATTAGCACATTTATCGCGGGGCAGCAGCACCAGATAAGTTGTATTTCTGAAGGTGTCCTTTTCCTTTTTGAGACACAGATGAAAAATGCTATGAGAGAACACTGCTTTATTTGCTGTGTTTTGATATTCTGCATAATTCTAACCTTGTAGAAAGAACAGAAGTGACAAAATTGAAGTTATCTCAGTGTATTTATTATGTCTTCTGGCCTCCTGTGGTAACACATATCTGTGAATTACCGGTGGTGGTAACTTCATTTTACTGCTTGTAGTAGAATACAGAAAAAAGTTGGTTATAGTGAATTGGATTAATTTCAGAGGCTGATTACATTAATTACTGTGTTCAAATGACTTGGTAAGTGTATTCAAAATACTGGCAAAAGGGCATATTGTGGTATTGTAAATAAAATACCACAAGGGGCATCAAGTTATGTTCTAGAGTCTACTAAGTCCAGTCTTGGCCTACCTTTAGTGACCCGGGAATAAAAAAAAATCACCAAGCAGTTCCCTATATTCTAGACTCACCACTATACTACAGAAATACCACCCACAACCCCACCAAAACCTACCACCAAGAATTATCTCGAACAACACACATCTCTAAGAAGTTGCCAGGGCCAGTGATATTTTTTGAGGAGATAATGGACACTGCCTTTTTCTAAGAGAACATTATAATGTGAGATTCCTTTTCAGAAGCACAACACCATTACCATGAGAATACCCACAAATGATGGGTCGTCAAAGATAACAACTGTAATCCATCTGCAGCTAATGCATTCATAGGGGAACATGAACTCACCAGGGTGAAAACCTGGCCTGAGTCTTTAGACATTAACCCCATTGTGATGATCTAACCCCAACTCAAGGGATACTTCAAACATGTCGTAAGCCCAAAAATAAGGCAGAAGAGATTGAGAGGATCGCTATCTTTTGGTTCAGGATACTTGCACCTGACTCCTGTCTCCGCACTGCAGAACATATCAAGAACTCACACGCAGTCAGTGAGGGTGCTGTCAGGCGAGTGCTGTCTTCACTGTCCCTCGCTTAGCAGGCGTTCCGTTTTAATCCTTCCACTACATCGCGGAAAACTTTACCCATGTCAAACTTTCTTGCTGGTGAAAACTATTGGCCGTGATAGGCCCTACTAACAAAGTTCATTCATCTTATTGGTAGCTCCAGTAAGACCCTCCTCCCCCACCCAGAAGAGTATTAAATAAGTGGGCTGTGTGCCGTCGGCTCACGCAGTCAGTGAGAGTGCTGCCAGGCAAGTGTTGTCTTTGCTGTCTGTGCAGCTGAGCGAGTGAGATCTGGGACAGAAAGTAAGTGTAACCAGCACGCACAACTACAGCCTTGTGCTGCTGCCAGGTATCTTTCTCCCGAGCTTGCTTACTAGGGATAGGGTGTTCTATTACCGTCAGCTAAACAGGCACTTTTCGATCTGGTGCACTACAAACCATTGTTTGTAATTACATAAACGTGACACCTAGTCCTCCTGTCACTCACCCCATGTACACCTAAGCCAACTGCATGTAGTCCACTCTGTGTAGTAACATCATGAAGATTAAGCCCATATGAAGGGCAGGGTTATTTAGTGAATCAGCCAGGATGGGAAAATTAGCCCGAAGCTCTACAAACACCTGCAAAAACTCACAAGGATGCACCCAAAAACAAGAAGGGTAAGAAAGATTGTGGCGCTATCGGTGGTACTCTGTTGGATGCACAACCCAGCATAACAGGGTTTTTCTCAGCGGTGGGCCACCCTAAAGCTCAGCTAATATGTAAAAGTGCCCCTGCTGTTTCTGCCCAATCCGATGAACCAAATAATCAGTGTGAATTGATGTTCTGTCCCACTACAAAATATAACCCTCACACAGATATTATTGCTGAAGGTGAAAAGCAATCGTATTGTTTATTGGAGTCCTTGGATAATAATGGTTCTTTGTTAAATCTTTGCAGAACTCTTAAGCATAACTCCCTTGCACACACCATCTCTATTAGAGACAACACCACAGAGGTTGACCTATCAAGCAGCCCAAACTTGGAAGCCCTGGCAGCCGACCTAGAGGCTATGCTGAAGCAAACTATGAATACGAGGCAATGTGTATGTTGCATGACAACGAACATCGTCCTGAGTTGGATTTGTTAACCCTCCTGCTGAAAATTCTGCTATCCAAAACTGAATCTTTGTTTGTTTGAATGAGACGCTATGTGTGTAAATAACTAATTCTTTATCTTCAATTGGTATATTCTATCATTGATGATGAGTTGTTAAGCCTGTGAGCATAATCTCAATTCTTCATCTGGAAGTTATGTTGGTTAGGGCTTGGAAACATGCAAGATGGCTCATGCTCGATTGTAAAATGGCTATGATATTAAGTTTTAAATGAAATGACAATGAATTAATAATGTAATAATTTGTATTTTAAACTTTTGTATAAATATTGAAACGTTGATGTAAGTCAGCTAAAGCAATACAAAAAAAAAAAGGATCTTTGTTTCCCCTTTGCGCAGACATGGCATTGGACCAACATGAACTTAAACTGGTAAAACTAAAATATATGATATTATCATCGATAAATGTGCTTTGTCTAAACCCTACCTCCAGGGGAACAGTCCATGAGATGCTCTAATAGTAGCTCCGGTACTACACTCGGTTAGAGCCCCGGATGCTCTGCCTGGTGTACTAGTTAAGGAGGATGATGCCAGGGCCCCCAGTGGAGCAGGAGTGAGGATCTTAGTCTCCTCAGATGAATTGGAGGTATCACTGATGTCCCAAGATCCTGTAAATATTTCAGAAGGGAACAAAGAGGTTTCTTTTAGAAGCAGTGTGCACTGATAGCTCTATGATGAAAAATACCCAGTCTGCCCAAAAGTCTAAGAAATGAAGAAGGGATCCTCCTGGAAGAGATCACTAAAGTACTAAATGTCTTGTGCGTTTGAACAAGCCTAGTGTCTCACTGAGACCCCCAGAGTCAGACAGAAGTACATCCTTCCATAACCCAAAATTATTTTCAAAAGTACAGACGGATGGTACAACAGGCACTGTGGCCTTGCAAGGGACCATGGACAAGTGGACATACTCAAGGCCCATGCACAGTTCGCTCACTGATGTGGATTTTAAAGGGCACAGTAACATTCAAGTAGGCTGTAATGATCCAGTCAAAGAAGTACCTTGTGTTTTAGTCTGACCAAGCTACGTGATTACGATATGTCCAAAGGATCCATGGCCAAAATTTCTATGGTAGACCAACCACTCAGTCTCTAAGTAGGATGCCCCGTGATGAAGGCTTCCACAAGCCCACTTACCTGTTCCCTTGACAGTGCTCAGGGTCAGTGGCCCTTATAGTTCTCTATCTGGCAACATGATAAACAGCCCCATAAGGCCAGGCTCATAAACAAGACTTGAGGAGACCACTGAACTTAGCCCATTCGAAAATCGAACCAACCTCCTGCAGATGTGGGCTACGATACCCTGGTTGTCTACAATTACCTGAGCTGACATGTTGCAACCAGAGCTTCCTGAATGGGATAGTCGCAGAAACTGGGTGTTGATATGGTTCACATCACCTATAGTGATTTCACTGTTATGTGCAAATGTGGATGTACTGCACAGTCTGGGATTTAAACTGTCTGTTGCGAAGCTCAACAGAAAGCTCGGACCAGCAACCCATACGGTGCTGGGCCACCTATAGTAGAGGGCCATCGTCAAGCTATGCACCGCTCAGCTGCCAATACGTTGAAGCTTCAGGATAGCAAGCTGAATACCAGAGGGTTTAATCACCTCCTGCAGGCCAAGGGGTTGATGCACGCACTTGCAAACTATGATGTATTACTTTTACAGGAAACCTGGCTAGACTGCCCATTGCACATTGATGGATACCATGTACATCAAATCATGGCCAATAAGGGCACTAAGGGCAGACCCTTCGGGGGGCTCATCATTGGCTGGAATAAAAAAATTACCTTGCGCCTGGTGGTGTTGCCCCCCCATCGGTGGTAATGTCCAAGTGGTGGAGCTGTGGCTCGATAACAAGGCGGAGGGTGTGAGGATTCTGATTATATATGTCTACATTACTCCCCTTATGAACGGCATGGAGGAAATACAATTATACTTGGAAGAGATATTTGCAACACTTGAGGGGAGTTATAGCAACTACCTTGTCTTCTTGGGTGGGGACTTCAATGCCAGGTGCCCCGACAAGCAGCAATGTGTTCAATACCGTAATGTTGAAAGAAAGAGTGAAATGCTACAGAAAAAAAGCAACACAACAAAAAGCCTACAATGGGCTAATCACCTGAGACATTGGCACCTTACCTTGTTGAATGGTAGAGTCACTGGGGACATCCCTGGGCAATGTACATGGGCCAGAAATAACAGTCGAGCCACCGTAGACTATTATTTGGGAAATGATGCTTGCCTTATGGCCATTGAAGACCTATGGGTGACATCCAATGACCATTGTGACCAAGGCATTTTGAGCCTTACTTTAAACACCCAATTGAAGAATCCTAACCCTTATAGCTGTACTGGCATCCACCCGAACAATGCCGGTAATCGAATACACTAGCCTGCCAGAAACATCACAATGCAGGAGTTCTTCCAGCTTTGCTCTCGGGTGCCGACAGAGAGGCGCTCGGTGGATTTATTTGTAACAAAGTCGAAGAATGGCTTAAATGTTTCACCACCCTTGCTGGCTCCAACAAAGAAGGGCACCGCTTGACTGCTGATAAACACAGTAATACATTTGATGGTGCCATCAGAGATGCCAAAACAGTGATGCGAAGAAAGATGAGAAGGGTATGTGGACACGGATTGTCCAAAAACGAGGTGAACAAATATGTAAAGAGCATAAACAATGACTATACGTATTGGTTTAAGGGTTGGAAGTACTGGATATGAAACTCACATTGGCAAAGCATGATTACTTTACTTAGAAGTGGCAATAGTAGAAACATTTGGGCGAATTTAACCAGGAAGCAGAGTAGGAAAAATATCCTCAACCCCATCCAGGAAAAAGAGTGGATCAGCCACATAAAAGGGAAAGGAGGAACCACCGTAGGGGACACACCCTAGCAATTTGTAATTGGAGGCTGGCTGCTGGAGATTGGCGAGGCCGATATTGAAATAGTAATTTGGAACCTTAAGAACTCTAAGGACCCACGGGTCCAAACGGCCTGGACAATGCAGTCCTCAAGCAGAATCCCTGTAAGTGGGCTACTATACTCAAAACCCTGCATAGGTGGGTGGATGACACTACAATTTATGCAGACTGGGTTTCGCCCAGGGAGCGCTACACACACAATCTGAGGATTATGGACACAGTGTTTAGAGGGGCCAGAGCACCCGGAGGGTCTGCATTGTGCACTATTTTTGTTGACTTCCGGGCAGCTTTTGATGGGATCAATTGCGATAAGCTGTGGTATAAAATGGAATGTGAGGGATGTCCTACATGGCTGATGAGTGTCCTTAAGGTTTGTGTGAGACTAGTAGACTCAGGTGCTACATCTTCCAACATCAAGATACAAAGTGGGGTAAAGCAGGGTTGTACTCTGGCTCCCCTACTCTATAAAATACATATATGTCCGACCTCCCCTTGCACTTTCTCCCAGGTGTCAGCTGTTGCCCAAGAATAGGAGATAGGCCTATCCCATGTATGGTGTATGCCGACGACCTGGTGATATTTAACCATGCCTACAGCTGCGCGAGGGACATGTCCGCCCCATTGGTAAACTATGCCATAGAAAATGTCATAAACATCAACATGGGGAAAACAGTTGCACCTAAGAAAAATTCAACATCCATGCTTTATTACCAGCCAGGGGATGTTAGAATACGTGGTGAAATAACCACACCTGGGATTGGAAATGAATGCTAGCAGAACATACGCCCACGTAAAAGAGGCCAAGGAAACAAAAGCACAACGAATGACCCACCTGATGGGGGCATTTGCAAGACAATTGGCAGGATACTCATTAGAGGGGATAATCTACCCTTTATAGACAGTGTGTTTGCCCCATGGTCTTATACAGCTTAGAAGCCTTGGCTATGTGTGAGCTGAAATGGCTAGATAAAATGGGGGGATACTTCTGGAAAAATATACTAACAGTAAGAACCCTCGACTTCTGTTGCATTTATTAGACTGGAGCTGGGGTTAATATCCCTAAGGAGGCAAATGCTGATAAGGCAGGGAGTGCTCTACTTAAAAATCAATGTGCAGCCACAATGTCAATTACTTGCAGTCTTGGGGCCTGGTGGCAGACATAGCCGTACCTATTTGAAGAGGACTTTTTATCAGCTGAAGGCGACCCTCTACAAGCACATGTGCTGGCAACCCGATTTTACACGAGGCACTAGGTTTGAGGTTGTAAAATTCCTATTCAATAGAAAATTGGCCCAATGGAACTGGACAAATAATTATGCATGTCTTTCAACCCTACACACTTACAAATATGCCTCAAACATTACACATAGATACTTGCAAACACAAAGATATTTGAGACAGTGCCCAAGCCTGGCAGTTCAGAATTGTATTCGGACATTACATATAAATCAACTGCCACTATTCATTTTTCACCGTGCACAACTTAAGATCCCACTAGCACACAGTGTTTGCCAGAAATGTAATGTCCCAGGTAACCTCAAAACGGTGAAACACCTATTTACAGAGTGTAAACCATTAGGCCCTACATGTATGACCACCATGGTTAGCTTTGTGCAAAACCTTGACTCGATAAAACAAGATGCATTTTGGGACTATTGTCTTAATACGGAGTCGGAGAATGTGCACATAGACTTTTATCAGCTATGGCGTATTATCACAAAAGCCTTACCCGCAGACAATCGATAGAGGAATAGTCAATGACAGTCTCCACAATGTAGTTCAACTCTGATCTGTTATAAGTTCAATTCAATGTTTGTATAATTGGATAATTATCCTGATACCTACATTTTAGCCTTGTAGTAATAGTTTTTATGTTGTTGAAGAATTATTTATTATTATTATTAATGTTTTAACATCTCTTATTACTTGATAAAATGATGGTTTTTAGTTAGAGTTTTAAATAGATTGAATTTTAGAACAGTAACTGGATGAACTTTATCCATGCTGTACATGAATTGATTTGGTTTGGTTTGATTTGATTGGATTAGGATTAGTGACTGGCAACATTTACAGTGAAACAAATTGCTATATTGTTATTTTCTGTGTTTTCTGATTTAAGATTTTTTATTGTTTCTTGTCTCGGGAGGATAGTTCAGGTACAACATGCTTTCCTTGGAAGCAAGACGACACGCAGCAACACAGATTCAATGGCCTGGTCCGGACTTAGAAACATCTGGGTATTAAGCGTGTTATAAATAACCAATTACAATTGTTCCTTGTTTCTTTTCTAAACATTCTTTTAGAACTAAATGCAAATAAACATAAATAAATACACACCTATCAAGAAGGTCCTACTAATTGTGCTTGAGGATAATGGTGGAGCAACAGACACGTAAATGGATTAGTATGTTTGGTGTATGGACCCTGTGTTGCAAATCTAGAGTTATGGCCTGCTGCTATCCCCATGAAAGAGTGTGTTTTGAAATTAAGACGTAGGCACTCGTACGTCATATTCCAAATATTACTGCAACAAAAATATGCAACACTGATGATACTAAAGATCAATGATACACATTATATACAGTGCTTTAAGTAGGATCAGAAATCAAGCGGGGGCTAACAAGTCATGTAAATAGTATATGTATAAGGGAGTGCAGCCTAAGGAGTATCAGGCATAGCCTAAGAAGTGTAATAAAATGATGTAATTTTCATTTGATTCACTGTTTGCCTGGGAGAGGTCAATGGCTCATTGAGATACTTCCAATTTACAAATCAAAATAAAATTAATTTTGTTTAGTACCCTATACAGTATACAGTAAGTGGTCCCTACAAGTCAGGGAACAAGTGAATCTAAGGTGGGTCTAGCTTCCAAGAGTGAAAAAAAACCCTTGCAAGTGTCCTGCCCCTTTCAGGTTTACACATAATTGTCATCAAAAAGCATTACATTTAAAAATAAAAATATGTAGTCTCCAAAGACTTGTGAGTATCAGGAGCTACAGCGATGTATCACTTTGTACATGGACCCAACCACTGGCTCGCTACTGTAGTCTAATTATGGAGCAAAAGAAAAGTCAATTAAACCGTGTGTGCCTTTGGCCAATTTTAAATAGGCACAACAATTAAAATAGTGTTTTAGATGTGTGTAGGTCTCTTGTGTCCAATTTGAACACCACTCACATTTCTGGATCTTTGAATTGGGGCTTTTGTTAGTAGGGTTTTCTCACTGAGAATGCTGCTCTGAAAATTGCAGAATTTGAAAAAACTAGTTCTGATGTTGGATTAAACATGGCATAATTTGTAAGCTCCATTATTTTCATTAAACTATACTGTATTTTGTGTTGTGTACGAACATGCATTGTTAATTCTCAAAATGTTTTTGTTCTTAATGCATTTGGAAATTTTCATTTACCTCTGAAGTAGGTATTTCCCATTGTTAACTTCTTCCAGTGTATGTTGCAGCCGTTTCAGTTCTTCCTGTAAAACAAAATACATCTTTTTTTAAAAATAATCAATGATTGGGAGAATGAATAAGAACTATATGTTTGCAGGATTTTCACAAAGTACTTCATATCTAGCACTCAGAAGGCCCTATTTTCAGGCCAGAATCATTCTAGGGACTTGAAGGTTACAGTTAAATGAAACACATTCTCACATGTATAGCACCAAACAAATATGACAGATTGTTGCCCAGTTTCACCTGCAGAGTGTGCTTCCCCATCCATGCCAAGACTAAAAGCCTGTTCACCTGTTTTCTTTATGTCAGTCTTCACACTTTGCTGGCAACTGTCATCTACAGCATTTTGCATCATGGGACCTGCACCCCAGCAATGGCCCTTACAAGCGCAGGCCTACATCTCACCATGAAAAGTGCTGTTGACTGAAAAGCCATGGTTTGAATAAAGTGATGCTAATGACATTAGGCCAATTGGCTGCTATGCCCTCTTCTTCCCCATTTCATATTACTGTTGAAACCCACATGTTGATACTAGTAGTCACAGATAGTATCCAGGCAAAACCTGGAATATCTCTACAACTTCATATTTCATGGCACATGGTAGACAGCCACAGGGCATATATGTAGTTAATTAGCACCCATGCAGACGCTAGTTATTCCTTTCATGATTATTTGGAATACCTTTGGTGAGCATCATTTTACAGATTGCGGTGGTTTTGCTGCTACAGCAAAATCTAAGCTCAATTTGGTACAATTCAGTGAGGTGATTCTGTAATGAGGTGGCAATAGCACACTCTATTGCTGCAACTGCTGATGTCATTGAAGATATCTTCCATGCTCATGTGCACACAACGCAGACCTTTCTGGGTTCACTGCACGCTTGCAGTGACGCCAAATGACTAAGAAGCTCACAGATTCATGTGGTTTATCACTTATCAGTAGTGTCTGACTGGCAAAGCAGGTCAGAATTGCATAGAAAGTGCCTGGCCACTTACAGTTGTACCAGTCAGGCCGTTCTCCGCAGAGCTCAGAACATGCCTTTACATTTCTTCTGCTCTGGGCTCATAACCTAATTACATGGTTCTGTGTGAGGTGCAATATGCACTGAAACATTTCAGACACAAGGTTAATTGCAATATAAACAATTGTATGTTTCTTCCTTTACAAAAGCATTAACTGTGACAAACTTTGTAATGTACATGATAGATCATGTCTCCATCTTCCCCTTCTGGTGATACACCTTAGGAACCTTTGAAATGTCAACCCTGATGTTCTCAGTGGACCTGTCAAGCCTCTGTTTAAACAGACCAGCTACCACTTACCACTTTAGAAGAGGTCACTGGCCTCCTGTGACATCACATGACATGCTCCGAATGGCCCACGGAGGAACCTCCCACCTTAAATGTCTCAGCAAACACAAACTGGAACTTATTTCTATCAGTCCAACATTGTCCTTGATTTCTACTTGCAGAGACTCCAGAGGGTACCTTTGTTCCTTTTGTCCATCACAGAACCCTCCTTAAAGATGTTCCTACCTGCATCACAACTTGTTGCAGCCTTGCCAAGCCACTGTTGATCTCAATCTTCATCCGCTCATCACCTCAAGAGAGGGCTTTGGCTCACTGTTGCATCCTGAGATCTGGACCACTTATTTAAAAATGTATGGGGACAGGGAAAATCAGTGAAGTGAGGCTTGGCAAAGGGAAAAAAAAACTCTTAAGCCTCTTTGTCAAACTCACCCTCCCCTTCACTCTTCCTCGGGCCCTACATCTACCTATCCCTCATTTTGTCTCCTGGTCACCTGAGGACTAAAACCATCTAGAGTATAAGTACTCCAATATTGTGTTCTTGTCTTCGATGTTACACACTATCCATAATCCTCTTCTTTCCCCTCAAATCTTTTCACGAGCCCACACTGGTTAATGCTCTCCCCACACGGTCCTGTTTGCTCTCTGAGGTCTAACTCCTTCCCCAACTCCTCTTGCTCCACCAATACTGACATCACATAGCCTCCAGTTGCATGGCCATTCCCTCTCCCTTGCTTTCCCCTTTCTCATTTTGCCTTCCCTCTAGCTGTTTCAGATTGTGCTGTGCACATCATTACTGTCCCACTCTAGTTCTCGCTTTCTATGTAGCAACATTGGTGTCCCACAACTGTGTCCTCTGTTTCCACCTCAACACCTGACCCACCACTAGCAAACACCTGACCAAGACCTTCACTGTTCCTTCTCTTATTCCTCCTCACTGCCTGCACTGCTGCCTGCTCCCCTCTCTGCCTTCTTATACACCTACCTTCTTCCGCTGTTGTGCATAATCCATCTCTCATTTCCCCACATAGGTGCTCACACCAATTCGTTAGTTAGCTTTTTGGATGTTCTGCTCTGCCTTTCTGCATATCTTGCCTTCTGTACTCTCATTTGGTTACAGTTCTTCCCTCTTAGGTTTCTGTATCACTCTGACCCACATCATACTCTCCTCAACTTCCACAGTACTATGCCTTATGCTCATTCAGCACTCTCCTAAAAATACTAACTCTCTAGCATTCCTCCTACCTTATCATTGTAGCTCTCACCTTTGTTTCCCTGCCTTGTCACCCTTCTGGAAAAAATTGTGGTTTGTGGCTACCCTCTTCCTCCTCTATGTTCCCCTCCAACTTTTCTTCTACTCACTACGTTTTGACACTGCTGTGGTGATTTCCAGCCACGTTTGCAGCGTACCCACACTTCCCTACTATTTATCTCCTGCCTCGTCTGCCTTGCCTCCAAATCTTAGCTATCACTGGGACCCCTATGCCCTCTGCCTCTCTTATCAACCTTATATTCCACCTTCTTCTTTCTGTCACTACTAACCATGCTGTTCTCCACCTCTTCTACCTGCCTACATGTAAATATATGTTGGGGTACCTGATGCGGAGTGCGCTATTTAACCAGTCTGCAACAGCTATAGAGTAAACTAGGTTGACTAATGCATACTACTCAAACCACAATCTGCTTAACATTCTTATAGTTATTCACCAATTCAATATGGCGCTTCTCATTCTCGATGATCCTCTCCACAGGGACTTCCTGGTAAGTCCTTCTTCGATGTCCACCATTGTTCTGTCCAAAACGCATGGATGTCTTTGCTGATAGACCCTTTTTTAGTATTTCCAGTTACCTAGGCGACCGCTACATTTTGTTCTGAGGATAGCCCGACACAGAGCGCTGGCAGCATCTCCTGTTACACTGCGCGCTTGATGACAGTGCCTCGCGCATTTCAGCGTGTTCCAAGAGACAACCTACACGCCAAGCCCGCGTAGTTTCAGGTTATAGTGCTCCTGCACTGACACCCCACACTCCCGATGAACCTTTCAACACGAGCCCCTCCCGTGATTCTATGTCTAATAAGAGTTTATGCCTTTGATCCTTACATAGGATTATGATTTTTTCCAGACACACTGGAGCCCAGCATTGAGGGACCCCTTCAACGCATAGATTGCATTGTGGATGACGATATTTTCCAGATATACTGGACCCCAGTTTTGAGGGACCCCTTTAACGCATAGACTGCATTGTGCATTGACGATTAGCTACAAGATTAATCTACTCAGAAGGGTGAGTCCACGTACTACATTCATTTCCACAACTCAGCGACTATCATTTATTATATCTTCTCTCACATTTCTAAGCCTTCCACCTTGGCTGTTTAATTTATTTCATTGTAGTTAGCCCTCAGGTGCCCTCCACCTGTAGACAGAGTCCTGTCCTCCTAGTTGTATGTCACAACGTATATATAAATCCTTGAGGTGACTTCACCATACATAGGATATTATTATAGGCTCCAATAGGTGTGATCCTATTATTCAGATGTCCTCTAATTTACACACACATATAGCGCCCAGATGGGCGTTTGTTGATGATATATATATAGTATTACACACCTAACCCTATTTTTTTAATCTTACAGGAACCCGTATAGTGAGGAGAGATGATGTCCTCATCTATCGTCTGAAATGTTGTGGAGAGATTAAGATTTCATTTGCATAGAAGGAACAGGTTCCGAGTATCATCAAGGTACTTTACTTTATGCTCTCACTAAAACTATCATGCATAATCAAAGGGTAGATTATTCATATTGACACCCTTGTGATTCCACTGGTCATTCTTTATCTTATTACTTGCTAGCAATCATTCTTTAACCAATGTAGAGAGAGGCCTTTTAGTGATCATAGATACAATTGCACACTCTGCGTGACAGAGTAGTATTAGATTTACATTCGCTGCTTGTAAACCTAAGTTTTCCTTGAATGCTTACCACGCAAATGCTGAATTGATTTTGAAATTAAGAATGACATTGCTTTAGGTTGGTGTAGACAGGGGTGGTCATTATGGACTGTTAATTTCTTTGATGTACTGAATAAAGACTAAGACCATCCTTTGATATAATGTTAAACAACATTATTTTTGCTTTTTAGTTCGAAATTTGGCTCTTGAAGAAAAGAATGGATTCTCGAAACGCGTCAGCCATTTTAATTGTTTATTTATCTACAAAATCCTTTGTTCCTTTGTGTTGATTTTCTGCATCGAAGAATCTAATGTGAAAGAAATCAAATAAATAATTGCCTTTTTATAAAGACAGTGGTTTGAAGGCCATTTGTTTAAAATAAATTCATTGAATAATAATATTTCGATATGAATAATTATTGAACCGTTATACAACGGACCAGTAATAGTGTGCAGGGGATGGGAGGGCTCCACAATTCTGGACCCTCTTCTTTTCTTTACATATTTGCAATAGTGGACTTTTTCAGATCCACTTTTCCTCCCCCGCACCTTGAAAATCTTTAAAATTTAACACATTTTTGACCTCTTATTCAATAAGTTTGGAGTGCATCCACATATCTTTCTTTTTTGCGGACAGTTGTTTGACCACTGGTTAAATACCAGTGTGGCACAAATTGTTGATAGCACCCACATTCTGAAAGCACCTAACTTAAAGTATGTCTTTTTCGCGTATAAATGAACTAACAGAGAAACATGCCTCCACATTAGCCTTTGATGCTGAAGAAGCAAAACGGATTTTGTCCCTAATTAAAGACACTGAGAAGTCTTTGCAAAGTAAGGTTACCCAGATCGTCTAATATTCCAATTGGAGAAACTAATTAGGAAAGAAATAGCACAAAAACTACATGCAAGTACCTTGGTTGAATATTATAAATCCAAAAAATTCTAGAGGCGTCTAAGAGTCTACTTGAGACCGACGCTCTGCAGTGAGAGTAAAGCATTTGTGGAGAAATGGGACCCCATTTTGAATAAATGTTCTTTGGAGCTGATCTTATTGACGATAGAGGAACTATCTAAGTCATTAACATCTATTGATACAGAAATTACAACCCTGAAAACTCAACTTAATGAATTTAAAAAATCTGAAGATGTTGCACAACTCATAATAGACATTAATGAAAAATTATCAACTTATAAATCCGACATAGAACAACGCAAGTTGAGAAAGTTTAAAAGAGACACCTTTGACTACTTAAATGATATTGTGTACAGCTGGCAAGAATACTAGTACCATCGTAGCCTCAATAAACAAAAGCCCCGCCAACCAGACTCCTCCAACTCAGGGAGCAAAAGTAACTCCAGCAGTATAGGTGAACCTATACAACAAGGAGCCACGGGTTCAAATCCGAATAGAGAATAGAGAAGGCACACAAGTACCATCACTCATGCTCCACTGATAATAAAGAAGGCACACAAGTACCATCACTCAGGCTCAACTGATAATCTAGGAGCTTTATCGTCACCATCATCACGAAGACCTGACAACGCAGGGGTTTTTTTAGGACTCAGAGACAAGTCAAAAGAAAAACACGCAGAGGGCAAGGCAATACAAAAAAAGAAAGAACAAATGAGTGAAAACCTAGTAGTTACAAGATCCTTACCAGAGTTCAACTCAAAATGTTGAACCGAGGACTGTCTTTTGTCCCAATGAATAATACAACTTTATTCGAGGAGGAAATCTGTCTCCATAGGCTTTTGAGAAAGCTGCAATTAAAAATCATTTTTGACACAGATGAAAATCTCGAGTGCAGTGAATCTGAAGGTGACATGTTGGGAATTAGACCAAAGAGCAATTTTGATCCTCAGACACTAAACTTCATCTTGAATCTCTTCGAGAATGATGTACTAGCTGATTTAAAGCGTATCAACTACAGATCAACAACACCCTGTAATGTGAGGAAATGCCAATTGGACCACATTGAGGCACTTGCTAAAGACGAAGATTTAACCATAAAACCAGCGGATAAAGGAGGTGCCATTATGATCATGGACACAGCAAAATGTACACAGAAATAATTGGAGCTATTAGAAGATGGTATCACTTATATCAGACTAGATAGAGACCCTATCACCAGGATAAGATCAGTTGTAGAGAAACTATTGGATGAAGCATACACCTAAGAATGGATCAGTAGTAAAACCTGCAAGTTCCTTATTAATCAACATCCCATCACACCAGTCTTTTACGGTCTTCCGAAGATTCATAAGAACAAAAATGATCCACCATTGAGACCCAATGTGGCAGGAACTGATAGCGTGTTTGACCCCTTGGCTATTTACATTGACCGGCTGTTACAACCACTCATTCAAGATATGCCAACATACTTGAAGGATACAACAGACTTCCTCAACTGGATCCACGAAATCTCAGCACTAAGCCCAGACTGCATACTGTTCAGCCTGGATGTGTGCAGCCTGTACACTTCAATCCCCCATAGGGAAGGCATAGAAGCAGTAGAATGGTTGCTACTTGATTCACAAGCCACAAGAGGCGATCCACAATTTATAATGCAACTTCTAAATTTGATACTCAATAACAACTACTTTAGGTTTCAAGGCAAATTTTACCTCCAAGCAACTGGGACGTCAATGGGGTCAGCAATGGCCCCAGTCTATGCTAACACCTGTATGTACACGTTTGAGCGGACCTACGTACTAGACATACCAGAATGGTCGAGTAAGATCATCATGTGGAAGCGGTTCATAGATGAAATCTTTGGGATATGGTGTGGTACATCAGAGGAACTAACAGAATGTTTTAATTATCTGAATGCTGTACGCCAGAGCATCACATTTACCATGGAAATAGGAGCTCCCTCCCTCCATTTCTTGGACGTCTTCTTGGAAATCAAGGACAACAACATCACCACAAATGTTTACCACAAGCCAACAGATGTAAACAATCTTCTACATTTTACAAGCTTTCACCCCAAATCGATGCGAGACAGTCTACCTTACAGTCAAATCTTGAGGCTCAAGAGGATCATCTCGGACCCAGCAGGTCTAGACAGAGAATGTACCAAACTACTGGACACATTTGAAAAAAGAGGATACCCACCCTCTTTGCTAGAAGAAGCTAAATCAAGATCCTTCAATATGAGTAAAGAACATGTCTTCCCCACAGCACCCAAGTCGGGAGCAGGAGCTCCACCGGCAGGAGCAGCTGGCGTCCCGCTCGATGTTCAGTTGATATCCGCCTGAATAATGATGAGCGCGGTAAAAGCTGCCCTCTGGCCCTGATTTGCGTCCTTCCAGCAGCTACCAGCACATACAATCAGTTTCCTCTATGCCAGACGGAGGAAAACACCCGCTGCCGCCTTTACACAGCAGTAAATGCTGTATTCGAATCTCCGCTGCTATTCAGGTACACGAGGTACCCAGCCATTCAAAGATGGCCGATCGCCTTTACTCTGCTGCATCCAGTGCCTAACCAGGCCCCTAACAGCCTACAGCCTTGCCCCGCTCCAATTGGCTGATCAACCCCTCTTCTACCCTATTGGCTACCGGCAGGCGTAGCCGGCCCACCGCACACAAGGCCCACCGGAATAAGGCCATCGCCTGTTTGCTGCCTTTTTCTGCCGAGGCTGCCGTCTGCCAGACCCCTTGGCCCCCACACCTTGGTCTTCTAAGGTAACACTTCTGCTTCCGCAGTCTGCAAATGCACTGGGCATAGCGCAATATACTCTGTTGAACTCACTTGCCTGATTTGTTTATCTTCTGCTTACACATGAGCAACCGACTGGCATCAAGAATAGTTACTTACGCTGCCTATACAGGACATGAGGTACCCTGCTAAGTAAAGTACCGGTAAAGCCACCTTCAGATTTTGAGCTATCTAGTACTAACTATCCACTGCTAATCCACCTTGCACCAGCAACATAGGCCCCCTATATCACCTGCATAGCTTCCCTGACTCGGCCTGTCCATCCATCCACAAAAAGCCATACCCGTCTTCTGACACGGTGTCTCAAGCCCCCTATTACAATCTGATTCTAGAAAGTGCCTGAGTTTTGCTTACCATACTACTTTTTGAATCTAGATGTGCCTGCATTTTGTATCCCATATTGCAAATTGACTCCAAATGTGCCTCATTTCTGCCTCCCATACTACATTTCGAATCTAGATGTGCCTGGATTTTGTATCCCATATTGCAAATTGACTCCAAATGTGCCTCATTTCTGCCTCCCATAATACATTTCAAATCTAGATGTTCCTGCATTTTGTATCCCATATTGGATATGGACTCCAAATGTGCCCCATTTCTGCCTCCCATTCCACATTTCGAATCTAGATGTGCCTGGATTTTTTATCCCATATTGCACATTGACTCTAAATGTGCCTGGGTTTTGCCTCCCATACTACTGCATTGATTGCTATTGACTGCTGCATTTTGCACCGGGCTGTACCTAGCTACTCCCGTCCCTGACTGCCTACACTGACATTGCTCGCTGCACTTTGTACTTGCCTTTATTGCCTTGATTGACTGCCACTGATGCTGCTCTCTGCACCTAGCTTCTCCTCTCCCTGACTGCCGCTCCTAGCACCTAGCTGCTCTGCCACCCAATCCCAGCTCTCTACCTATACACACCATGCATCTCCCTCTATCAACCAGCTCTCCAGCTGCCCCCCACCTTCCCCTCCAACATTCCCCCTACATACTTCCTACCCTCCTGTTTCACAAAACCAACATCACAGCAACTCGTCCTCCACCTATCACGAACATCAGAAACCAACTCCTCGGTCTCCGCTCAAGTTATCTGAGCATCACACACCAACCCCCACCTAACACACCCAAAACCACAGAAACACCCACCCTTACTGTCAAACCAACCTCACCCTCACCAGTCCTGTCACACCCCAACCCTGCCTCACCTGCAACACACTACACCACCCCCTCCCTATCCCAGCCCTCACACAACCTACAGTAAGCCCTTATCAACGCTAGATCCATCCCGGCTCATGCCACTTAAATTCACGAACTCCTAATCAATCTAGATATCGACATCCTAGCCATCAACGAGACCTGGCTTCATAGCGCTGCAGGGCCAGCCCTCAACCTTGCCATCCCACAGGGTTACTCCATCATCAGGCAAGACCGCCTCTCCTCAGTAGGAGGTGGGGTCGCACTCATCCTGAAAGATCACCTAGAGGCCAGACAGATCACATCTAACCTGGGTGACACCATAGACTCCCTAGCTATAAAAATCGCCCTCTCCCCAACTCCACCATCAAAATCATCCTTGTCTACCGCCCACCTGGCCCACCATTGGAGTTCCATGAGAACCTCCTCCATCACTTAATAGAAAACCTAAAACTCACCTCCAAAAGCATCCTCTTAGGTGACCTTAACCTAGGATGCAACAACAAAAAAGATAGGCCAGCCAAATCTCTTTCACTAGCCTTAAAGGAATTAGGCTTCGACCAAAAAATAACCTCACCCACACACAACAAAGGTTTCATCCTTGATTGGGTAGCCGACAACAACTGTCACATTGACATTAGCTTGATCACCCGACTCCTTGGTCAGACCGCCACATCATTCACTTCTTCATACCTGTCGCATCTAACACCAAAAAGCCCATCCCCATCCCCCCTGCACTGGCAAGATGCGCCAAAAATCTTACTAAAGATAAGATCATACCACACCTGAGTATCCTCACAACAGATCTCAAGTCCTCTGACCCGTCAGAGATAGCAGATATCTACAAGAGTACCATCAGCTCTGCCATCTACGCCATTGCCCCTCTACAGAATAAAAAAGCCAAAACAGTGAAACACTCAAACACATGGTTCTCCTCTGAACTTAAAGAACTCCGCTCTCAGAAAAGAAAAGCACTGAACATCTGGCAGAAATCCCCCTCCCCAGCCACCCTACTCTCCTACAAAAAAATCACCATCCAATACAAAAAAGCTATAATCACAGCCAAGTCAGCCTCCTACAATGAAAGAATTGCGAAAGCTAGCTCCGAATTCAAAGAACTCTTCATCATTTTCAAAGAACACACCACACCAGCCACCAAATCACAAGATATTGTTAAAGACCAAACCTGGTGTAACTCCATACAATCTGCCCTGCTGCATAAAATCGAACTCCTACAAGCTAAAATTAAGGAGCACCACAAAATCCTATCACAGCACATCAAACTTACCTCCATCAACAACCACCTGCTCAGCCCAGGGCCCCACTCCGCAAAAGCCCCCAGAACCCCTTTCAAATTCAGGGAAATAACAGAACAGGAAGTTACTGAGTTAATGAACAAGATTAAACCATCCAACTGTAAAGGAGACCCATGTCCAGCCAGTATGATCAAAGACTGCACTGAAACACTCGCCCCCTTCCTCAAAGCATTCATGAATGCCTCCGTCAATGCCAACACAGTCCCAGACAGCCTAAAAGAAGCTTGGGTACGCCCTCTTCTAAAAAAACTACTCTTGACCCAGAAGTGGCTAATAACTATAGGCCCATCACCACCGTGCCCTTCCTGCTCAAAATCTTGGATAAAATTGCCTACACTCAAATCCAAGAATATCTTGAAACCAACCATATCCTAGGGAAAAGACAGTCAAGTTTCCGACCAGGTCACGGGACAGAGTCACCCCTACTCGACCTACAAATACAACTTGGAGACGTCATGGACAAAAGCAAACTGGCACTCCTTCTAATACTGGATCTGTCTGCCACCTTTGAACTTGTCAACCATGATATCCTAGGCATGCACCTAAAAAATGAAGCGCACTTCTCCCCAGAAGCCATCGCATGGGTGGCCTCGTTTCTAAATGGTAGACTTATGAAGGTCTTCTCAGACACTGCCTCTGCCACCCCTACTATCATCCACTGCGGTGTCCCCCAGGGCTCCTGTACCGCCCCTACTCTCTACAATATATTTTCCCTCCCACTCTTCAATGATCTCGACTGCCGCAACATAGCATACACCAACTACGCGGACATACCCAGGTAGTACTTCCACTAACTGGGACCTATGAAGAAGACGCGATAGCCCTAACCAAAATCTACACAGCCATCCAAACCTGGATGGCTGCTAACGGCCTCTGCTTAAACGAGGATAAAACTGAGATCCTCATAGTAGGGACCAGCAAAACTCTCAACAAACTCCCCCCACAATACAAATCCTTCAACATCGACAATTCCACCATCACAGTCTCCAAGACTGTGAAAACCCTAGGTGTTCACCTAGATGCCTCACTATGCATGTCCCGCCAAGTCAACGCCATAGCCTCCTCCTCAGTGCTCACCACCAAGGTGATCAACTCAGTCAAACCTTTTCTCGCCACCAAAAACTGCCTATCCATTGCCAAAGCCACAATAGGGACCAAACTGGACTATTGCAATGCCCTCTTTATAGCTACCTCTCTCAACAACATAAAAAAACTACAAATCACGCAAAACAATGCGCTCCGAGCAGCACTGACCATTCCAAAAAGGAAACACATCTGTCTCAAGCTAGAAAAGATGCCCACTGGCTACCAGTAAAGGAACGCATACTCTTTAAAGCCATGGCCATCACACACAGATGCCTCACACTAGATGCCCCACCCTATCTCGCAGAAAGAATCACCCTCAACGCCTCTAACAGACCCATCAGAGCACACCGTGCCAACCAGATCCATGTCCCCACGTTCAAAAGAACAAGAGCTGGAGGATCTAGCTTCCAACACCACGCACCCAAAAACTGGAACTCCCTATCAACTTCATTAAGGAATGAAAAATCATACACCACCTTTCGCAAAAACCTAAAATAAATTCTATTCCGCTAATTGTTAAACCGCATGTATAGCTATGCTTGCACTGTAACCATAGCAAGGAATAATTCTCTGACCCTCATACCACCTATTCAATGTACTATTGTAACCGACTGTTACTCCATAACTATGTATGTCTAAGCTTAAGCCTGCTGTAACAGCGCCACGATGCCTCAGGGCAGCTGTGCGCGCTTTATAAATGCAAATAAATAAATAAAAAATAAATAAACATCTACTGACGCCCAAGATTAAGGACAAGACAACACCACTACTCTACATATCGAAATATTCCAGGCAAAGTTTTCAAGTTGGTAGAGTAATAAAGAAACATTGGAGTACTTTACAAAGCGACCCACTACTGAAAAGATTGTTTCCGAAAGTCACCGATGATGGCTTTCAAGAGAGGTATGAATCTAAGAGACAAATTGGTTAGAGCTGAGAACATTCCTAAAGACAAACAATTGTTATTGAGCACTAGGAGGAAGGGCACCTACTCCTGCTCAAGGTGCTTGAATTGTAACAATGTAATCAAGGGAGAAACAGTGACACACCCACAAATAGGCAAGAAGCACAAACTCAGAGATTTTGCCACTTGCACCTCTGTAGGTGCTATTTACGCCATTAAATGTCCCTGTGGGAAACTCTATGTGGGTCAAACTACAAGACAAGTTAAAGACAGAATTAATGAACATAAATCTAACATCTAATGTAGGAATGTTAAATCTCCACTGGCTAGACACTTCACAGATCATCACCACTCAGTAGCCCAGATCAAATTCCAAATCTTGGAAATAGTGAAGAAACCCTACAGAGGAGGCGATTACCACTCGATCCTCTCCCATAGAGAAAAATATTGGCTTCATCTTCTGGACACCCACAATACCAAGGGACTTAATGAGGAATTTTCCTTAAGGTGCTTCATATAGCACATTAGTGATCACCCTGATTAATACACAACCTACACTTATTTAGGTAGGTGATATTTGTCATTTTAAATGGTATTACAAAGCCTTGATACAATCCCAACAGCGGAATGGGAGGTCTAACACCTGTTATGTTAAATTAACCAGAGTCCGGGGATTGTCTCACCGGCCCACAACAACACTCTTTTTTGGAAATTTTGGAAATTTTGAAAGAGTTTTCCATGACATGCTAGATCAACCTTACAGAACGAACAGGAATACATGGTGGAATCCCTGTTAATTCAAGTCCGGGCTCTGTCTAACCGGCCCACCACACTATAGACCTAATACATGAAATGTTATTACTGATAGTTAGCTCTATAATAATTGGAAATTATCAACTTGTGGGGACCACTATCAATTCAGCATTTAAATACAACCATGGCAACCAGCACTCAGACCCCACCAAGGAGGAATTAATTGATTAAGGAAACGTGACACTAGAAGAGCCGTGGTCTCATACACTCTCTACAGACACTATTTACGTGTGTTTACTGTTCTCCATTACACTACCTTATTTTCTTTAGCTACCTCTCTCAGGAATATACACTTCAAATCTATAATCTGCACCAGATATAGAGTAACCTAGGTTGACTAATTCATACTACTCAAACCACAATCTGCTTAACATTCTTATAGTTATTCACCATTTCAATATGGCGCTTCTCATTCTCGATGATCCTCTCCACGGGGACTTCCTGGTAAGTCCTTCTCCGATGTCCACCATTTTTCTGTCCAAAACGCATGGAGGTCTTTGCTGATAGACCCTTTTTTTAGCATTTCCGGTTACCTAGGCGACTGCTACACTTCGTTCTGAGGCTAGCACGACACAGAGCGCTGGCAGCATCTCCTGTTACACCGCGCGCTCGATGACAGTGCCTCGAGCATTTCAGTGCATTTCGAGAGACAATCTACACGTCAAGCCCATGGAGTTTCAGGTAAGAGTGCTCCTGCACTGACACCCCACACTCCCGATGAACTCTTCAACACGAGCCCCTCCCGTGATTCTATGTCTAATAAGAGTTTATGCCTTTGATCCTTACATAGGATTATGATTTTTTCCAGACACACTGGAGCCCAGCATTGAGGGACCCCTTCAACGCATAGATTGCATTGTGCATTGATGATTAGCTACAAGATTAATCTACTCAGAAGGGTGAGTCCATGTACTACATTCATTTCCACAACTCCGCAACTATCGTTTATTATATCTTCTCTCACATTTATAAGCCTTCCACCTTGGCTGTTTAATTTATTTCATTGTAGTTAGCCCTCAGGTGCCCTCCACCTGTAGACAGAGTCCTGTCCTCCTAGTTGTATGTCACAACGTATATATAAATCCTTGAGGTGACTTCACCATACATAGGATATTATTATAGGCTCCAATAGGTGTGATCCTATTATTCAGATGTCCTCTAATTTACACACACATATAGCGCCTAGATGGGCGTTTGTTGATGATATATATATAGTATTACACACCTAACCCTATTTTTTGAATCTTACAGGAACCCGTATAGTGAGGCGAGATAATGAACTCATCTATCGTCTGAAATGTTGTGGAGAGATTAAGATTTCATTTGCATAGAAGGAACAGTTTCCGAGTATCATCAAGGTACTTTACTTTATGCTCTCACTAAAACTATCATGCATGATCAAAGGGTAGATTATTTCATATTGACACCCTTGTGATTCCACTGGTCATTCTTTATCTTCTTACTTGCTAGCAATCATTCTTTAACCACTGTAGAGAGAGGCCTTTTAGTGATCATAGATACAATTGCACACTCTGCGTGACAGAGTAGTATTAGCTTTACATTAGCTGCTTATAAACCTAAGTTTTCCTTGAATGCTGACCACGCAAATGCTGAATTGATTTTGCCATTCACAATGGCATTGCTTTAGGTTGGTGTAGACAGGGGTGGTCATTATGGACTGTTAATTTCTTTGATGTACTGAATAAAGACTAAGACCATCCTTTGGTATAATTGTTAAACAACATTATTTTTGCTTTTTAGTTCAAAATTTGGCTCTTGAAGAAAAGAATGGATTCTCGAAACGCGTCAGCCATTTTAATTGTTTATTTATCTACAAAATCCTTTGTTCCTTTGTGTTGATTTTCTGCATCGAAGAATCTAATGTGAAAGAAATCAAATAAATAATTGCCTTTTTTATAAAGACAGTGGTTTGAAGGCCATTTGTTTAAAATAAATTCATTGAATAATAATATTTCGATATGAATAATTATTGAACCGTTATACAACGGACCAGTAATAGTGTGCAGGGGATGGGAGGGCTCCACAATTCTGGACCCTCTTCTTTTCTTTACATATTTGCAATAGTGGACCTTTTTCAGATCCACTTTTCCTCCCCCGCACCTTGAAAATCTTTAAAATTTAACACATTTTTGACCTCTTATTCAATAAGTTTGGAGTGCATCCACATATCTTTCTTTTTTGCGGACAGTTGTTTGACCACTGGTTAAATACCAGTGTGGCACAAATTGTTGATAGCACCCACATTCTGAAAGCACCTAACTTAAAGTATGTCTTTTTCGCGTATAAATGAACTAACAGAGAAACATGCCTCCACATTAGCCTTTGATGCTGAAGAAGCAAAACGGATTTTGTCCCTAATTAAAGACACTGAGAAGTCTTTGCAAAGTAAGGTTACCCAGATCGTCTAATATTCCAATTGGAGAAACTAATTAGGAAAGAAATAGCACAAAAACTACATGCGAGTACCTTGGTTGAATATTATAAATCCCAAAAATTCTAGAGGCGTCTAAGAGTCTACTTGAGACCGACGCTCTGCAGTGAGAGTAAAGCATTTGTGGAGAAATGGGACCCCATTTTGAATAAATGTTCTTTGGAGCTGATCTTATTGACGATAGAGGAACTATCTAAGTCATTAACATCTATTGATACAGAAATTACAACCCTGAAAACTCAACTTAATGAATTTAAAAAATCTGAAGATGTTGCACAACTCATAATAGACATTAATGAAAAATTATCAACTTATAAATCCGACATAGAACAACGCAAGTTGAGAAAGTTTAAAAGAGACACCTTTGACTACTTAAATGATATTGTGTACAGCTGGCAGGAATACTATTACCATCGTAACCTCAATAAGCAAAAGCCCCGCCAACCAGACTTCTCCAACTCAGGGAACAAAAGTAACTCCAGCAGTATAGGTGAACCTATACAACAAGGAGCCACGGGTTCAAATCCGAATAGAGAATAGAGAAGGCACACAAGTACCATCACTCACGCTCCACTGATAATAAAGAAGGCACACAAGTACCATCACTCAGGCTCAACTGATAATCTAGGAGCTTTATCGTCACCATCATCACCAAGACCTGACAACGCAGGGGTTTTTTTTAGGACTCAGAGGCAAGTCAAAAGAAAAACATGCAGAGGGCAAGGCAACACAAAAAAAGAAAGAACAAATGAGTGAAAACCTAGTAGTTACAAGATCCTTACCAGAGTTCAACTCAAAATGTTGAACCGAGGACTGTCTTTTGTCCCAATGAATAATACAACTTTATTCGAGGAGGAAATCTGTCTCCATAGGCTTTTGAGAAAGCTGCAATTAAAAATCATTTTTGACACAGATGAAAATCTCGAGTGCTGTGAATCTGAAGGTGACATGTTGGGAATTAGACCAAAGAGCAATTTTGATCCTCAGACACTAAACTTCATCTTGAATCTCTTCGAGAATGATGTACTAGCTGATTTAAAGCGTATCAACTACAGATCAACAACACCCTGTAATGTGAGGAAATGCCAATTGGACCACATTGAGGCACTTGCTAAAGACGAAGATTTAACCATAAAACCAGCGGATAAAGGAGGTGCCATTATGATCATGGACACAGCAAAATATACACAGAAATAATTGGAGCTATTAGAAGATGGTATCACTTATATCAGACTAGATAGAGACCATATCACCAGGATAAGATCAGTTGTAGAGAAACTATTGGATGAAGCATACACCTAAGAATGGATCAGTAGTAAAACCTGCAAGTTCCTTATTAATCAACATCCCATCACACCAGTCTTTTACGGTCTTCCGAAGATTCATAAGAACAAAAATGATCCACCATTGAGACCCAATGTGGCAGGAACTGATAGCGTGTTTGACCCCTTGGCTATTTACATTGACCGGCTGTTACAACCACTCATTCAAGATATGCCAACATACTTGAAGGATACAACAGACTTCCTCAACTGGATCCACGAAATCTCAGCACTAAGCCCAGACTGCATACTGTTCAGCCTGGATGTGTGCAGCCTGTACACTTCAATCCCCCATAGGGAAGGCATAGAAGCAGTAGAATGGTTGCTACTTGATTCACAAGCCACAAGAGGCGATCCACAATTTATAATGCAACTTCTAAATTTGATACTCAATAACAACTACTTTAGGTTTCAAGGCAAATTTTACCTCCAAGCAACTGGGACGTCAATGGGGTCAGCAATGGCCCCAGTCTATGCTAACACCTGTATGTACACGTTTGAGCGGACCTACGTACTAGACATACCAGAATGGTCGAGTAAGATCATCATGTGGAAGCGGTTCATAGATGAAATCTTTGGGATATGGTGTGGTACATCAGAGGAACTAACAGAATGTTTTAATTATCTGAATGCTGTACGCCAGAGCATCACATTTACCATGGAAATAGGAGCTCCCTCCCTCCATTTCTTGGACGTCTTCTTGGAAATCAAGGACAACAACATCACCACAAATGTTTACCACAAGCCAACAGATGTAAACAATCTTCTACATTTTACAAGCTTTCACCCCAAATCGATGCGAGACAGTCTACCTTACAGTCAAATCTTGAGGCTCAAGAGGATCATCTCGGACCCAGCAGGTCTAGACAGAGAATGTACCAAACTACTGGACACATTTGAAAAAAGAGGATACCCACCCTCTTTGCTAGAAGAAGCTAAATCAAGATCCTTCAATATGAGTAAAGAACATGTCTTCCCCACAGCACCCAAGTCGGGAGCAGGAGCTCCACCGGCAGGAGCAGCTGGCGTCCCGCTCGATGTTCAGTTGATATCCGCCTGAATAATGATGAGTGCGGTAAAAGCTGCCCTCTGGCCCTGATTTGCGTCCTTCCAGCAACTACCAGCACATACAATCAGTTTCCTCTATGCCAGATGGAGGAAAACACCCGCTGCCGCCTTTACACACCAGTAAATGCTGTATTCGAATCTCCGCTGCCATTCAGGTACACGAGGTACCCAGCCATTCAAAGATGGCCGATCGCCTTTACTCTGCTGCATCCAGTGCCTAACCAGGCCCCTAACAGCCTACAGCCTTGCCCCGCTCCAATTGGCTGATCAACCCCTCTTCTACCCTATTGGCTACCGGCAGGCGTAGCCGGCCCACCGCACACAAGGCCCACCGGAATAAGGCCATCGCCTGTTTGCTGCCTGTTTCTGCCGAGGCTGCCGTCTGCCAGACCCCTTGGCCCCCACACCTTGGTCTTCTAAGGTAACACTTCTGCTTCCGCAGTCTGCAAATGCACTGGGCATAGCGCAATATACTCTGTTGAACTCACTTGCCTGATTTGTTTATCTTCTGCTTACACATGAGCAACCGACTGGCATCAAGATTAGTTACTTACGCTGCCTATACAGGACATGAGGTACCCTGCTAAGTAAAGTACCGGTAAAGCCACCTTCAGATTTTGAGCTGTCTAGTACTAACTATCCACTGCTAATCCACCTTGCACCAGCAACATAGGCCCCCTATATCACCTGCATAGCTTCCCTGACTTCGGCCTGTCCATCCATCCACAAAAAGCCATACCCGTCTTCTGACACGGTGTCTCAAGCCCCCTATTACAATCTGATTCTAGAAAGTGCCTAAGTTTTGCTTACCATACTACTTTTTGAATCTAGATGTGCCTGCATTTTGTATCCCATATTGCAAATTGACTCCAAATGTGCCTCATTTCTGCCTCCCATACTACATTTTGAATCAAGATGTGCCTGCATTTTGTATCCCATATTGCAAATTGACTCCAAATGTGCCTCATTTCTGCCTCCTATACCACATTTCGAATCTAGATGTGCCTGGATGTTGTATCCCATATTGCAAATTGACTCCAAATGTGCCTCATTTCTGCCTCCCATACTACATTTCAAATCAAGATGTGCCTGCATTTTGTATCCCATATTGGAAATGGACTCCAAATGTGCCCCATTTCTGCCTCCCATTCCACATTTCGAATCTAGATGTGCCTGGATTTTTTATCCCATATTGCACATTGACTCTAAATGTGCCTGGGTTTTGCCTCCCATACTACTGCATTGATTGCTATTGAATGCTGCATTTTGCACCGGGCTGCACCTATCTACTCCCGTCCCTGACTGCCTACACTGACATTGCTCGCTGCACTTTGTACTTGCCTGTATTGCCTTGATTGACTGCCACTGATGCTGCTCTCTGCACCTAGCTGCTCCTCTCCCTGACTGCCGCTCCTAGCACCTAGCTGCTCTGCCACCCAATCCCAGCTCTCTACCTATACACACCATGCATCTCCCTCTATCAACCAGCTCTCGAGCTGCCCCCCCACCTGCCCCTCCAACATTCCCCCTACATACTTCCTACCCTCCTTTTTCACTAAACCAACATCACAGCAACTCGTCCTCCACCTATCATAACATCATACATGAGACCCACGAACATCAGAAACCAACTCCTCGGTCTCCGCTCAAGATATCTGAGCATCACACACCAACCCCCATCTAACACACCCAAAACCACAGAAACACCCACCCTTACTGTCAAACCAACCTCACCCTCACCAGTCCTGTCACACCCCAACCCTGCCTCACCTGCACCACACAACACCACCCCCTCCCTATCCCGGCCCTCACACAACCTACAGTAAGCCCTTATCAACACTAGATCCATCCCGGCTCATGCCACTTAAATTCACGAACTCCTAATCAATCTAGATATCGACATCCTAGCCATCACCGAGTCCTGGCTTCATAGCGCTGCAGAGCCAGCCCTCAACCTTGCCATCCCACAGGGTTACTCCATCATCAGGCAAGACCGCCTCTCCTCAGTAGGAGGTGGGGTAGCACTCATCCTGAAAGATCACCTAGAGGCCAGACAGATCACATCTAACCTGGGTGACACCATAGACTCCCTAGCTATAAAAATCGCCCTCTCCCCAACTCCACCATCAAAATCATCCTTGTCTACCGCCCACCGGGCCCACCATTGGAGTTCCATGAGAACCTCCTCCATCACTTAATAGAAAACCTAAAACTCACCTCCAAAAGCATCCTCTTAGGTGACCTTAACCTAGGATACAACAACAAAAAAGATAAGCCAGCCAAATCTCTTTCACTAGCCTTAAAGGAATTAGGCTTCGACCAAAAAATAACCTCACCCACACACAACAAAGGTTTAATCCTTGATTGGGTAGCCGACAACAACTGTCACATTGACATTAGCTTGATCACCCCGACTCCTTGGTCAGACCGCCACATCATTCACTTCTTCATACCTGTCGCATCTAACACCAAAAAGCCCATCCCCATCCCCCCTGCACTGGCAAGATGCGCCAAAAATCTTACTAAAGATAAGATCATACCACACCTGAGTATCCTCACAACAGATCTCAAGTCCTCTGACCCGTCAGAGATAGCAGATATCTACAAGAGTACCATCAGCTCTGCCATCTACGCCATTGCCCCTCTACAGAATAAAAAAGCCAAAACAGTGAAACACTCAAACACATGGTTCTCCTCTGAACTTAAAGAACTCCGCTCTCAGAAAAGAAAAGCACTGAACATCTGGCAGAAATCCCCCTCCCCAGCCACCCTACTCTCCTACAAAAAAATCACCATCCAATACAAAAAAGCTATAATCACAGCCAAGTCAGCCTCCTACAATGAAAGAATTGCGAAAGCTAGCTCCGAATTCAAAGAACTCTTCATCATTTTCAAAGAACACACCACACCAGCCACCAAATCACAAGATATTGTTAAAGACCAAACCTGGTGTAACTCCATACAATCTGCCCTGCTGCATAAAATCGAACTCCTACAAGCTAAAATTAAGGAGCACCACAAAATCCTATCACAGCACATCAAACTTACCTCCATCAACAACCACCTGCTCAGCCCAGGGCCCCACTCCGCAAAAGCCCCCAGAAACCCTTTCAAATTCAGGGAAATAACAGAACAGGAAGTTACTGAGTTAATGAACAAGATTAAACCATCCAACTGTAAAGGAGACCCATGTCCAGCCAGTATGATCAAAGACTGCACTGAAACACTCGCCCCCTTCCTCAAAGCATTCATGATTGCCTCCGTCAATGCCAACACAGTCCCAGACAGCCTAAAAGAAGCTTGGGTACGCCCTCTTCTAAAAAAACTACTCTTGACCCAGAAGTGGCTAATAACTATAGGCCCATCACCACCGTGCCCTTCCTGCTCAAAATCTTGGATAAAATTGCCTACACTCAAATCCAAGAATATCTTGAAACCAACCATATCCTAGGGAAAAGACAGTCAAGTTTCCGACCAGGTCACGGGACAGAGTCACCCCTACTCGACCTACAAATACAACTTGGAGACGTCATGGACAAAAGCAAACTGGCACTCCTTCTAATACTGGATCTGTCTGCCACCTTTGAACTTGTCAACCATGATATCCTAGGCATGCACCTAAAAAATGAAGCGCACTTCTCCCCAGAAGCCATCGCATGGGTGGCCTCGTTTCTAAATGGTAGACTTATGAAGGTCTTCTCAGACACTGCCTCTGCCACCCCTACTATCATCCACTGCGGTGTCCCCCAGGGCTCCTGTACCGCCCCTACTCTCTACAATATATTTACCCTCCCACTCTTCAATGATCTCGACTGCCGCAACATAGCATACACCAACTACGCGGACATACCCAGGTAGTACTCCCACTAACTGGGACCTATGAAGAAGACGCGATAGCCCTAACCAAAATCTACACAGCCATCCAAACCTGGATGGCTGCTAACGGCCTCTGCTTAAACGAGGATAAAACTGAGATCCTCATAGTAGGGACCAGCAAAACTCTCAACAAACTCCCCCCACAATACAAATCCTTCAACATCGACAATTCCACCATCACAGTCTCCAAGACTGTGAAAACCCTAGGTGTTCACCTAGATGCCTCACTATGCATGTCCCGCCAAGTCAACGCCATAGCCTCCTCCTCAGTGCTCACCACCAAGGTGATCAACTCAGTCAAACCTTTTCTCGCCACCAAAAACTGCCTATCCATTGCCAAAGCCACAATAGGGACCAAACTGGACTATTGCAATGCCCTCTTTATAGCTACCTCTCTCAACAACATAAAAAAACTACAAATCACGCAAAACAATGCGCTCCGAGCAGCACTGACCATTCCAAAAAGGAAACACATCTGTCTCAAGCTAGAAAAGATGCCCACTGGCTACCAGTAAAGGAACGCATACTCTTTAAAGCCATGGCCATCACACACAGATGCCTCACACTAGATGCCCCACCCTATCTCGCAGAAAGAATCACCCTCAACGCCTCTAACAGACCCATCAGAGCACACCGTGCCAACCAGATCCATGTCCCCACGTTCAAAAGAACAAGAGCTGGAGGATCTAGCTTCCAACACCACGCACCCAAAAACTGGAACTCCCTATCAACTTCATTAAGGAATGAAAAATCATACACCACCTTTCGCAAAAACCTAAAATAAATTCTATTCCGCTAATTGTTAAACCGCATGTATAGCTATGCTTGCACTGTAACCATAGCAAGGAATAATTCTCTGACCCTCATACCACCTATTCAATGTACTATTGTAACCGACTGTTACTCCATAACTATGTATGTCTAAGCTTAAGCCTGCTGTAACAGCGCCACGATGCCTCAGGGCAGCTGTGCGCGCTTTATAAATGCAAATAAATAAATAAAAAATAAATAAACATCTACTGACGCCCAAGATTAAGGACAAGACCACACCACTACTCTACATATCGAAATATTCCAGGCAAAGTTTTCAAGTTGGTAGAGTAATAAAGAAACATTGGAGTACTTTACAAAGCGACCCACTACTGAAAAGATTGTTTCCGAAAGTCACCGATGATGGCTTTCAAGAGAGGTATGAATCTAAGAGACAAATTGGTTAGAGCTGAGAACATTCCTAAAGACAAACAATTGTTATTGAGCACTAGGAGGAAGGGCACCTACCCCTGCTCAAGGTGCTTGAATTGTAACAATGTAATCAAGGGAGAAACAGTGACACACCCACAAATAGGCAAGAAGCACAAACTCAGAGATGTTGCCACTTGCACCTCTGTAGGTGCTATTTACGCCATTAAATGTCCCTGTGGGAAACTCTATGTGGGTCAAACTACAAGACAAGTTAAAGACAGAATTAATGAACATAAATCTAACATCTAATGTAGGAATGTTAAATCTCCACTGGCTAGACACTTCACAGATCATCACCACTCAGTAGCCCAGATCAAATTCCAAATCTTGGAAATAGTGAAGAAACCCTACAGAGGAGGCGATTACCACTCGATCCTCTCCCATAGAGAAAAATATTGGCTTCATCTTCTGGACACCCACAATACCAAGGGACTTAATGAGGAATTTTCCTTAAGGTGCTTCATATAGCACATTAGTGATCACCCTGATTAATACACAACCTACACTTATTTAGGTAGGTGATATTTGTCATTTTAAATGGTATTACAAAGCCTTGATACAATCCCAACAGCGGAATGGGAGGTCTAACACCTGTTATGTTAAATTAACCAGAGTCCGGGGATTGTCTCACCGGCCCACAACAACACTCTTTTTTGGAAATTTTGAAAGAGTTTTCCATGACATGCTAGATCAACCTTACAGAACGAACAGGAATACATGGTGGAATCCCTGTTAATTCAAGTCCGGGCTCTGTCTAACCGGCCCACCACACTATAGACCTAATACATGAAATGTTATTACTGATAGTTAGCTCTATAATAATTGGAAATTATCAACTTGTGGGGACCACTATCAATTCAGCATTTAAATACAACCATGGCAACCAGCACTCAGACCCCACCAAGGAGGAATTAATTGATTAAGGAAACGTGACACTAGAAGAGCCGTGGTCTCATACACTCTCTACAGACACTATTTACGTGTGTTTACTGTTCTCCATTACACTACCTTATTTTCTTTAGCTACCTCTCTCAGGAATATACACTTCAAATCTATAATCTGCACCAGATATAGAGTAACCTAGGTTGACTAATTCATACTACTCAAACCACAATCTGCTTAACATTCTTATAGTTATTCACCATTTCAATATGGCGCTTCTCATTCTCGATGATCCTCTCCACGGGGACTTCCTGGTAAGTCCTTCTCCGATGTCCACCATTTTTCTGTCCAAAACGCATGGAGGTCTTTGCTGATAGACCCTTTTTTTAGCATTTCCGGTTACCTAGGCGACTGCTACACTTCGTTCTGAGGCTAGCACGACACAGAGCGCTGGCAGCATCTCCTGTTACACCGCGCGCTCGATGACAGTGCCTCGAGCATTTCAGTGCATTTCGAGAGACAATCTACACGTCAAGCCCATGGAGTTTCAGGTAAGAGTGCTCCTGCACTGACACCCCACACTCCCGATGAACTCTTCAACACGAGCCCCTCCCGTGATTCTATGTCTAATAAGAGTTTATGCCTTTGATCCTTACATAGGATTATGATTTTTTCCAGACACACTGGAGCCCAGCATTGAGGGACCCCTTCAACGCATAGATTGCATTGTGGATGATGATATTTTCCAGATATACTGGACCCCAGTTTTGAGGGACCCCTTCATCGCATAGACTGCATTGTGCATTGACGATTAGCTACAAGATTAATCTACTCAGAAGGGTGAGTCCATGTACTACATTCATTTCCACAACTCCGCAACTATCGTTTATTATATCTTCTCTCACATTTATAAGCCTTCCACCTTGGCTGTTTAATTTATTTCATTGTAGTTAGCCCTCATGTGCCCTCCACCTGTAGACAGAGTCCTGTCCTCCTAGTTGTATGTCACAACGTATATATAAATCCTTGAGGTGACTTCACCATACATAGGATATTATTATAGGCTCCAATAGGTGTGATCCTATTATTCAGATGTCCTCTAATTTACACACACATATAGCGCCTAGATGGGCGTTCGTTGATGATATATATATATAGTATTACACACCTAACCCTATTTTTTGAATCTTACAGGAACCCGTATAGTGAGGCGAGATAATGAACTCATCTATCGTCTGAAATGTTGTGGAGAGATTAAGATTTCATTTGCATAGAAGGAACAGTTTCCGAGTATCATCAAGGTACTTTACTTTATGCTCTCACTCAAACTATCATGCATGATCAAAGGGTAGATTATTCCATATTGACACCCTTGTGATTCCACTGGTCATTCTTTATCTTCTTACTTGCTAGCAATCATTCGTTAACTGCTGTAGAGAGAGGCCTTTTAGTGATCATAGATACAATTGTACACTCTGCGTGACAGAGTAGTATTAGCTTTACATTAGCTGCTTATAAACCTTTTTTCCTTGAATGCTGACCACGCAAATGCTGAATTGATTTTGCCATTCACAATGACATTGCTTTAGGTTGGTGTAGACAGGGGTGGTCATTATGGACTGTTAATTTCTTTGATGTACTGAATAAAGACTAAGACCATCCTTTGATATAATTGTTAAACAACATTATTTTTGCTTTTTAGTTCGAAATTTGGCTCTTGAAGAAGAGAATGGATTCTCGAAACACGTCAGCCATTTTAATTGTTTATTTATCTACAAAATCCTTTGTTCCTTTGTGTTGATTTTCTGCATCGAAAAATCTAATGTGAAAGAAATCAAATAAATAATTGCCTTTTTTATGAAGACAGTGTTTTGAAGGCCATTTGTTTAAAATACTTTCATTGAATAATAATATTTCGATATGAATAATTATTGAACCGTTATAAAACTGACTAGTAATAGTGTGCAGGGGATGGGAGGGCTCCACAATTTTGGACCCCCTTCTTTTCTTTACATATTTGTAATAGTGGACCACATATCTTTCTTTTTTGCGCTATTTAACCACTCATAAGGTAAGTGAAATGATAGTAATTTCGAAGGTATCTGTTGAGCTGCGGTTGAGGTAGAATAGGTGGTTAACCCCTACCCACCGTTAAAAATGAATGATAAGTTAAGGTTTGTTTTCTTTTTTTCCCACAGGTGCGCTCACCATTTCACTACTCGAGAAGATTCAATAATGCATCGCTGAACATCAGATGGCCTGTGAAAAATGCAAGTTTGTTTTATTTGAAATAATTGGTCAGAACTCTCACCTTGTGGCTGCCTCCTTCTGTCCTTCATCCCTTACCCATTACACCCAACTTCTTCCACTGTGTCTCTACGCCCCTAATTTCCCCATCACTGTATTCCCACTGATCTAGTGAATACCTACCTATATATTTATAGTTATGGCTATAGCCTCTTACACCCTCCTGTCTCTGCCAGGGCTTTGGGGTCAAGGCCTTCACTTTGACAGAGCTACTCCACCTTCGGTATCTTCTCCATCAGTTCTGTCATTACCTTTCCTGTTAGTGTCCCTAAATCATCCAACAATTTATTAAAACTGATTCCTAAACCCATGCCCCCACTTTGATGATTTTTATATATTACATCTTTTCAAAGGAGACACTCAAGTAAATCCTCATCAATTGCCATGACTCTCCTATGTAGAAACCTCACATGCATAACATATTTTGTCTTATGTTGGGTGAAGAGAAATACACGGGGGGAAGAAAGGAGTGTCTTCAGCAACTCCTCACACTGCCTAAAAATGTGATTAATATCTATAAGAATGGAACAGTGTGCTACACCTTTGAATCACTTCTACCTGTCCTGCATAACACCTTTCTACGATCTCTCATTGAAACTTGGATCAGATTTCCAATTTTACGCAGACAACAACAACATTGTTTTTATTTCCCTTTATGATGTTCATCAGTTAAATATTGCGTAGATTAAATTATTTTCGAACAAGTTGAACAATGGATGGTAAAAACACTTGCTCAGGCTAAAGCAGGAAAACAATGAGGTCATGCTTGTGATTTTGTCCTTACAAAAAAGCATGGTGCCCTATTTGCATTTACTCCTATCTATGCACATCATTAAAGTTCAATAGGTTTTATGTATACACCAAACAGAAAAGGTGAGATGCATGACCCCTGGGTCACTTTAGCATTTCCTTGTTAGATATGCAATCATGGATATGTATACTTGTGGTCCTATGAATTAGGAACAGTAGAGACATTTCTGGAAGTGCTCAGTTTCATCAAAAAGATTTCCCAGACAGGCTGCTTTCACCGAATGGAACACCGAACGGAACACTGCATGCACAATTACTGTGCATGCAGCGAAGGATCATGAAGTGTCTTCCACAGAACTGGCTTCAGGCTGGAGGTAACTTCTCCACTTTGCATCCAAAATCACTGATATTACCATCCGGTAATACCGGCAAAGTAATACTGGCGAAAATTCCCAATGGAGTGTAGAGAAACATTGTGCCACTCATTTCTACATGGATGGTGTGCCACTAATTTCAACAGAAAATGGTGTGCCACCACTTTCAACTGATGCTAACATCGCAGCTGTGTGTGATTTGCTATGTTAGTACTAATGTTTAGCATTGAGGGTAAACTAAGTGGGTTAGATTTGGGAGCTGCAGGCCTTAATGTATTAACATAACAGCATGTGGATGGACAAAACAGCCTGGCTTCCGAGGGTTAGATTCAGCAGAAATTAGAGAGTGAATAGCCTGTTTTGCAAGGCAAAATGAGCAATGTAATAAGAAGACAGGCATTGGAAAAGGCAAACATGGATATTGTCAAGCCAGAAGATCAGGAAGAGGAAAGGGAATGTTCCATTTTCTTACGAGTGTAGGAAGAAACAGTCACAGAGTTGCAGCCTGCCAAAGACCAGAGTGCTGAGCTGGAAAATTGGTCGAGATCTTGCAGAAAGTCTGAATATTCTCTGTCATGTGTTAACGTTGGAAGTGGCATAAAGGGCTGGATTTGATGGAAGTGACATCGACAGATAGGTGGGTAAAATGTGCAGGATCCATATGCAATTTAGGACAAGGGCTGGGTTTTGGAGATAGGCTTATAATGGACTGCAACCTGGATGGAGAGGCATTTTAGCCTGTGGTATCGACAGGGCTTTTTAATGAGGACTTTTACATGTGTCTGTGACCTGGGATTTTGCAACATGATGGAGCCTGCTGTGGCCTTTGCCTATCGAAGGCTTTAAAACAGGGATGAGATATGACAAGCTCTGATTGAGAGCAAGTCCTGGGGCTGTATTTTCTGAATTTTATAAAAAGATAATAAAAGTAAGAAAGCCGGCTGTCTTTTTGCTGGCTGTGCTGTTCGGGTATAAAGGTATCTTGCCAACTTTCACTGGAAACTAGAAAGCTGCTGTGAGAGAAGGTGTTATCTAGGTAGCTGGCAAGGCAGCAGGACTCAAAGACGCAGTGTCCAGAATTGTCCCAAGCTGAACAGTGGGGGCTACTGGAATGGTGATGAAACTGCAAGCAGGCCACAAGGGCTGGCAGTACAACAGGATCAAGTGAGTATTAATAGGGTCCAAAGAAACTGGCAAGTGGTGATTTGGCCAGGTCAAGCTGACCCAGAAGGCATAACTACCTCTATCTCTAAGGTACCCCAGGATGAAAGAAGTTGCCTAAAATGAAATTGGTTATGCTATGCCAGAGAGTCAATTAGCTCTAATCTCAGACTAACCCGATCTCAGTTTATGGGTGAGGGTTAAATAGGAGTGGAGGCTGTATCTAAAATGCATGCGCTTTCCTAAACCGACTAAGTGCTTAGCAGAGTATCTCCTTGTGTTATCCCCAATCTATCAATGGTAAACAGGGGGGAGCAGCTAAGAATGTTAGTCCATGTGACACACATTATCAATGAATGTGAATTATAGTTTCTAGAACCTAAAGAATATTGCCAGTGTGGAATTGCATGTTCTGTTTTCCTTTTATCTAACAACATGCACAGTTGAATTTATGTTTTGCTGATTGATTTTGGGATGTGCTTTATTTTCTATCATGGATAAGTTTATCTTTTTCTTGTCTATAACCAATGCAAATGAAAATGTTTATCACCTTGTTGACAGATCTAAAAATCTTCATATAAAAGTATGGATTTGTGAGCCTGCTTGGTGGCCTCTTATTGTGTGGCCTATTCAATCTACAATTTTGCAGCGTTAACATCTGGTGTGTGCCTAGTGCAGTACCAAGTCTACCTAGTGTCTAGCCTAGCCTATGGATTCTCTGTGATAACAGAAAAGTGTCAGGGGAAATATCTTATGGGAGTCCTAAGGCCTTCTTTAAATGGGGATTTACACTGGCAAACCATCACTTTTAATCAGGTGGTATTACCGCCTGAGGTAAACCTCCAGTGGTAACACCTCCTGACCAAGTGGTGGTATCAGTAATTCCGTTTTCCGGTATTTCTGCAGATTTTGTGCCAGAATACCAACAAACTACTAAAGAGCCCGATTGTCCTAGATCTGTGCTTTTTTTTATTGATCAACGAAGTTTGGAAATATAGCTTTTCTCATTTCATAGGCTGCATGCTTAGTGAACATTATTTGCATTGCGTTTTGTAAGATGTTCATTTACTTCCCTTTCTCTATTGCCAGAAGGAGTTTGTTTTACTAATAAGTCACTGATTCTTGTTAAAAGGTGCCTCTCTTTTTGTTCAGTGGCCGCATTAACAACCTCATCATTGCTTATGATATTATGCATTGCTTGCACTTTCAACCTTGTTAGACGAATGTTTCACTTTCAAACGTATATCACTCTTGCCATGAAAGATCAAGCCATTTTTGCAAGACATATACACATTTCATATTGTGCAATTGCCCTTTTTCAATGTTAAAAAGAATATTTCCATTGTAGCTTCACCTGCATTTCACAGCTGATTTCAGCAATCCTAGGACATTGTTTCTCACCCCTCACTCACAATGCGACCTTGGCCTGCAGGCCTCACAGCAATTCTGTACATGCTCCTCTCTGACCCTGTTTCCTGTGTGTCCTCTTTTATACAGACCTCTATTGTATACTTAATTAACCAAGGCACATACCAAGTCTACCCAAAGAGGTATAACCCAAACCACTCAAATCGACTCTCTTCACTGGTCAAATTGACTGACCCTATGACACTTTGTTTACAGGTATTTTTTAGTCTGCTATTATTAAGAACTATTTTGTACTTTGAAGTAACTATGCCGAACTTTACTGCTTTCATCCATCAACCATCTTTCCTTTTCGATGTACCCACTCATCACCATTTCCCCACTCATATCCTCTCCTCAATGCTTTGAAACAGAATTTCCTTAATTTTGGCATGCTATAAAACAAAAATAAATTACAAATAATATATAATCAGAGACAATACCTTTGAGTTTGCTAAATTGGCCAAGTGGCTTGGTACATTACTTACAGGCTAGACAGGACTGGATGTTGGATTGCTTTAACAGGATGGACCGTCTGAGCTGGCTAATTGCATGGCCCATGTAACGTTCACTTGATTGTGAACCATTGGGGTATTATAGGGTTGTAAACATCAGCGGACAGCTCTCTCTCTCACTTGATTGTGGTGTGCCTCTTCTTCCTAATTCCCTTGGTATTTGTTGGTACATGATTTCTTCTGTTGCACTACTTTTCTCCCCTTCTAGCACATGGCTGCTGTGGTATTCAGCAGCTATATCTCATGGTGATACTTATTGATCCAGGATTTTATTCTGTAGATCGTTTTTCTAGCCCATCAATGTGTTTCTGGTGGATCCCCTGTCTCATAGTTGCTCAGCTCTTCCTCTGATAACAACTTGTTTTCTGTTGTTGATGATCTTGAGTGTAACATAACAATTTTGTTTAATGTGGTTGCAGCAACACATTTCAGCTGTCTCAAGATGTTTTGCCATGTAGGACTTACTGTCATCATTGCCTGTGATTTCTGTGATGCTTATAGAATGGTATTCCTTCTAGAGAAAGGTTCAGAGGAAACTGTGTCTCCAAACTCTGCAAAGGAATAATGAATGTGGTCCCCTGTTTTGAGTTGGCTGTTCACACACCTTTCTGGGATTCCTGTTTGCATGCTTCTCTAGTGTCCCCGAATGGGCTGCCTTTTAACAGAAGAGGCCCATTCCAATCTAGGGTCTTATTTTGGTCTTCATATTTCCAAGTGCCTAGCCCATCTCTGTTGTTGTGTGTTGCATTTTTTCTGAGGGCAGGTATAGCCATTGCATTGGCTGGTTCATCAGCAACTGTGTCCATACCCTGTTTCTCAGGCCTTCCTGATAATGTTTGTTTTTTGCAAATTAGCTTTTTCCTACCCTACATTAGCTCATTAAATCGAGTGACCAGGACATTGGTTTCCTTTCATCTACTGTTCTCGCATATCCTGCCTGTTGTTCATTTATTGCATTTAGTGTCTGAGACATGAACCAGTTTCTCTTTCCAATAGGACAGTAATGTTCTGGAGTCTCTGTAAGTTCTGTTGGTGCGTTCTTAGTACACACATTTTCCACATTGCCCACCTACATTTGAAACACATTGTGTATAGGCGATATATAAATAAACTATCATATCATACCCAGACCCTTGCTCCCCTTTTGTGGAGTGGGTCAGCAATTGTCAACAGTCTTAGACACAGTCAGTTTAATCCTGGTGCATTTCATGTTGTTTGACGACCTCAAGTTCAATACTTATAGAGTAGTTGGGTATGCTCCAGCAATGATTGTCCAGCATACGTGTGTCATGATGGAATGCATTCAAGGTCTGCTGTGTTGATAAATTATACACTGGGTGCAAAAGTAATCTGTGTCTTTTAATATGCACTTTTGATAGTTGTGTATGTTTGAGTTGCATTGATTATTATATTTTCAATTAGTAAGGACTTCCAGAGTCCATGGGCCCACAGAAGAGATTGGTTAAAGGTTTGGGCTTTATACCACTAGATAAGGGATTAGGATAACATTCTAAATTTTTGGAAAAGTGTTTTAGGGTTTGTTGGTCAGGGTGGCAGGAGGACTTCAATTAGTACGCACTGTGACAGGTCAAGGAATAATAAAGATTGCCATGCATAATCTGCCTTTCGCACTAGGGAATGACATAGAGCCAGTCACTTGGCTGAAAACATGGGTGAGAACTGCCAGTGTCCTGACCACCTTCCAACATCCACCTGAGCTCCTTCCTGTGTGCTGCCATTTTATTAAGATGCCTTGTCACCTTACCAACAGCCTCCCTTGCCCTCCTCCCTCCCCCGGCCCACCCATCATCCCACAACATACCTCCCAGCTCTGCTGCTTCTTGCATTCCATCCACCATGGAAATAGACAAGAAAGGGGCTTAGCCCCTTTTCTATTTTCTAGGGCAGTGGCCATCTTTTTTTCATTTGAGATTGGGCTCTTGCACTAAACGAGTCCATCTCCTGAGGAAAAAAAAACATGAAACTATATGCACCTTCGACAGAGCCCTGGGGTGCGAAAATAGCTGTCATCCACTTATTGGGGGGCGTGCAGGGCAGTGACAGCCCACGCCCTTCCTGAGGCCTTTGCTTCGATCGGCCTACCTAAAAACAGGCTAGTTTGACATTGCCAGCCGTGCACACCCCTGAACATGGTGGTGAAAGCTGTATTATTCAACTTCACATTTTTTTTAAGACTATTTTTATAATAGCACAATAGTCAATATTACACAATTATTTTTGTTTATTACTTTTCAGGCAACGTTTTACACCAGTATGTTGCAGTTGAAATACCATTGTTACTCAAATGCATGGGAGCACAGAGGCATCTTAAATAACCATACGAGTCTTACATCCCAGTCAGGAAGAAAAATCATTGGTAATCAAATCATTGATTACCAATAATCCTCTCCTTCAGGGGCATATACAGTTAGTAACGGCTCATTAGTACAAGCCTGAGAGGAGGGAAGGCCTCGCTGAGAGCTAAGGGGTTTTAGCATTACCAGCCCCCTACACACCGGAACATGGGGATGATTGATGTCACAACATGGGCTCCCTCCAGGCTGATAATAGTATTACGTGTTTGTTTTTTATGGGGTACAAACTTGTATGCACTTACGCATTCCCAACCTCAATCACCACAATAAAAACAGAGTTGGGCAGTGCCATAGTAAATAGGAAAAGGACAGTGTCCCTTATGTATTTAGATCGCAGACACGATGGCATGGACGGCAATGGAGAGGGACATGGAAGCCACGGGCCAACAGGGAAGTGCAACAGATGGGGAGGGTTGGGGGAGGTGTACGGGTTGGGGGAGGTGTGGTGAGGGGTGCCATGCAAGAGGATATGGCCAGAGGTGCAAAAACAAATGGCAGCCCCAGGGAAAAGGAAGATAGGTGCCCGGGGAACACGCGTTGACATTGACAGTTTGTTCCATTGTTTCTAGCCACCTCATTGGCTGAGCGCCTTTTTCCCAGGTGCACATTTTCAACAAGTCTTCATAGATGATTGCAAACATATCCTAAGCATCTTGAAAACTAGAGGTGTGCAAAATGTACGTTTTGCCAGTATGATTGTATGCAATTCAAATGTTGTAGTTTGCAAAATTTTGAAATGCTGTTTATTTTTCCAATTATTCTGCTGGTGAAATAGTTAAACAAAAAACATTCAAACAAATTTGAAGTATTGTTATTACGAAAGCAATCTGCAAACACCAGTAGAGAATTTTAATTAGCTGTTTAAAAAACTCAAGTTAAGTATATGGAAAACTCGTGTACATTTGTTAAGCTATTTCCCTGAATGTTTAACTTACTTTTCTTGAAGAAACAATTTAGATACTCGTTTGATGGAGACTTTTTCAGCAAACTAGGTAGAATCATTGCCAGAGAAAATTTCCAGCAACATCTTTGATTACTTTTTCCAGCAATTTTGCGAGTTATTCACCACACATAAACTGTTTATATTCTATATAATTCCCAAACATTTGCCAAATTCATGAAGTTGTTTAAACATGGTGCACAATTTACAGAAACTTGAGAAAGTATGTTCGCCCTGTTTCTCATATCTCAAAGAAACTCTGCTCTCTCATTGAGGATGGATGTAATGCATGGGTACCAAAGCGTAGCCAAACAGATTCTTCTTGTTTATAAAAGGCAGGATTGATTCCTAATTCACAAAATTCAGGTTCTACCCATCCTAATCCTTTTATCAATCCAACCCATAATCAGACGGTTTCTACCTCTTTACAACCATATAAAATCCAAGATCGTCTTCAATTAACTTTATGTCAGACTTCAACCCACATTGATCAGAAACAACCGAGAATCGCATTTTGCTTAATTTCATTGAATCACATCTCATTGAATCTCATGAAATCTCATCTCATTGAAATCCTCTTAAATGGCATTTTGTATTTGTAAAGATTGTCTGGTAGATGATATGGTGACAAACATTGTCCTTGATCACACCTCTGCATTTTTCACACTCCACCACCTCCTTCTTGTTAGATATCTGAAAGCTATGTGTGGATAGGGACAATGCAGTAATCAACTCATTATTCGTTTAAATGACTTCCACCTGGTTCAGGCTACAATACACCTTTTATTGAATGCTATATAGTTATGTCTCATGTATAGATCCAGGCAAAGTAAACACCATACAGCTTACCCCAGGGCAAGACTACCTCAAGTACAGTGCACACACATTTGAACAGAGAGCAACAATATTTGATGGAACTGCTAAGGATAATGCATTTTAACCACTTGGAATACGCCAATGCAGACAATTCCATAATTCCTTAGGTTTCCTATGCCGATGCAATCCACCAATCACATGGGGAATTCCTGATATCATTGCCTGATCCTCAAAACCCCACATGAGACAACAAGCATTTAAAGGCTCATCTCAACTTCAGTAAGTCCTATCAGTGAAGTAGGCCCTTCTGAGTTGGAAAAGTCTCATAGAAGAGGTCATTTAAAGAAAGCTCTCTGTAAAGGGCTCCCATATTTTGTAAATGTTACAATTGACATGCTTTTACAAAACAGATTTTGCGGCATCCTTGTTTCTCCTATTTTTGTGATTAGTTCGTTTTGTTTAGAGGTCCTGTGCAGGATCCATATGCAATTTAGGACAAGGGCTGGGTTTTGGAGATAGGCTTATAATGGACTGCAACCTGGATGGAGAGGCCTTTTAGCCTGTGGTATCGACAGGGCTTTTTAATGAGGACTTTTACATGTGTCTGTGACCTGGGATTTTGCAACATGATGGAGCCTGCTGTGGCCTTTGCCTATCGAAGGCTTTAAAACAGGGATGAGATATGACAAGCTCTGATTGAGAGCAAGTCCTGGGGCTGTATTTTCTGACTTTTATAAAAAGATAATCAAAGTAAGAAAGCCGGCTGTCTTTTTGCTGGCTGTGCTGTTCGGGTATAAAGGTATCTTGCCAACTTTCACTGGAAACTTGAAAGCTGCTGTGAGAGAAGGTGTTAATGTGTTATCTAGGTAGCTGGCAAGGCAGGAGGACTCAAAGACGCAGTGTCCAGAATTGTCCCAAGCTGAACAGTGGGGGCTACTGGAATGGTGATGAAACTGCAAGCAGGTCACAAGGGCTGGCAGTACAACAGGATCAAGTGAGTATTAATAGGGTCCAAAGAAACTGGCAAGTGGTGATTTGGCCAGGTCAAGCTGACCCAGAAGGCATAACTACCTCTATCTCTAAGGTACCCCAGGATGAAAGAAGTTGCCTAAAATGAAATTGGTTATGCTATGCCAGAGAGTCAATTAGCTCTAATCTCAGACTAACCCGATCTCAGTTTATGGGTGAGGGTTAAATGGGAGTGGAGGCTGTATCTAAAATGCATGCGCTTTTCTATACCAACTAAAGTGCTCAGCAGAGTATCTCCTTGTGTTATCCCCAATCTATCAATGGTAAACAGGGGGGAGCAGCTAAGAATGTTAGTCCATGTGACACACATTATCAATGAATGTGAATTATAGTTTCTAGAACCTAAAGAATACTGCCAGTGTGGAATTGCATGTTCTGTTTTCCTTTTATCTAACAACATGCACAGTTGAATTTATGTTTTGCTGATTGATTTTGGGATGTGCTTTATTTTCTATCATGGATAAGTTTATCTTTTTCTTGTCTATAACCAATGCAAATGAAAACGTTTATCACCTTGTTGACAGATCTAAAAATCTTCATATAAAAGTATGGATGTGTGAGCCTGCTTGGTGGGCTCTTATTGTGTGGCCTATTCAATCTACAATTTTGCAGCGTTAACATCTGGCGTGTGCCTAGTGCAGTACTAAGTCTACCTAGTGTCTAGCCTAGCCTATGGATTCTCTGTGATAACAGAAAAGTGTCAGGGGAAATATCTTACGGGAGTCCTAAAGCCTTCTTTAAATGGGGATTTACACTGGCAAACCATCATTTTTAACCAGGTGGTATTACCGCCTGAGGTAAACCGCCAGTGGTAACACCTCCTGACCAAGTGGTGGTATCAGTATTTCCGTTTTCCGGTATTTCTGCAGATTTTGTGCCAGAATACCAACAAACTACTAAAGAGCCCGATTGTCCTAGATCTGTGCTTTTTTTTATTGATCAACGAAGTTTGGAAATATAGCTTTTCTCATTTCATAGGCTGCATGCTTAGTGAACATTATTTGCATTGCGTTTTGTAAGATGTTCATTTACTTCCCTTTCTCTATTGCCAGAAGGAGTTTGTTTTACTAATAAGTCACTGATTCTTGTTAAAAGGTGCCTCTCTTTTTGTTCAGTGGCTGCATTAACAACCTCATCATTGCTTATGATATTATGCATTGCTTGCACTTTCAACCTTGTTAGACGAATGTTTCACTTTCAAACGTATATCACTCTTGCCATGAAAGATCAAGCCATTTTTGCAAGACATATACACATTTCATATTGTGCAATTGCCCTTTTTCAATGTTAAAAAGAATATTTCCATTGTAGCTTCACCTGTATTTCACAGCTGATTTCAGCAATCCTAGGACATTGTTTCTCACCCCTCACTCACAATGCGACCTTGGCCTGCAGGCCTCACAGCAATTCTGTACATGCTCCTCTCTGACCCTGTTTCCTGTGTGTCCTCTTTTATACAGACCTCCATTGTATACTTAATTAATCAAGGCACATACCAAGTCTACCCAAAGAGGTATATCCCAAACCACTCAAATCGACTAGAAGGGCCTCTCTTCACTGGTGAAATTGACTGACCATATGACACTTTGTTTACAGGTATTCTTTAGTCTGCTATTATTAAGAACTATTTTGTACTTTGAATTAACTATGCCGAACTTTACTGCTTTCATCCATCAACCATCTTTCCTTTTCGATGTACCCACTCATCACCATTTCCCCACTCATATCCTCTCCTCAATGCTTTGAAACAGAATTTCCTTAATTTTGGCATGCTATAAAACAAAAATAAATTACAAATAATATATAATCAGAGACAATACCTTTGAGTTTGCTAAATTGGCCAAGTGGCTTGGTACATTACTTACAGGCTAGACAGGACTGGATGTTGGATTGCTTTAACAGGATGGACCGTCTGAGCTGGCTAATTGCATGGCCCATGTAACGTTCACTTGATTGTGAACCATTGGGGTATTATAGGGTTCTAAACATCAGCGGACAGCTCTCTCTCTCACTTGATTGTGGTGTGCCTCTTCTTCCTAATTCCCTTGGTATTTGTTGGTACATGATTTCTTCTGTTGCACTACTTTTCTCCCCTTCTAGCACATGGCTGCTGTGGTATTCAGCAGCTATATCTCATGGTGATACTTATTGATCCAGGATTTTATTCTGTAGATCGTTTTTCTAGCCCATCAATGTGTTTCTGGTGGATCCTCTATCTCATAGTTGCTCAGATCTTCCTCTGATAACAACTTGTTTTCTGTTGTTGATGATCTTGAGTGTAACGTAACAATTTTGTTTAATGTGGTTGCAGCAACACATTTCAGCTGTCTCAAGATGTTTTGCCATGTAGGACTTACTGTCATCATTGCCTGTGATTTCTGTGATGCTTATAGAATGGTATTCCTTCTAGAGAAAGGTTCAGAGGAAACTGTGTCTCCAAACTCTGCAAAGGAATAATGAATGTGGTCCCCTGTTTTGAGTTGGCTGTTCACACACCTTTCTGGGATTCCTGTTTGCATGCTTCTGTAGTGTCCCCGAAAGGGCTGCCTTTTAACAGAAGAGCTCCATTCCAATCTAGGGTCTTATTTTGGTCTTCATATTTCCAAGTGCCTAGCCCATCTCTGTTGTTGTGTGTTGCGTATTTGTGTTGTGTGTTGCGTATTTGTGTTGTGTATTTTTTCTGAGGGCAAGTATAGCCATTGCATTGGCTGGTTCATCAGCAACTGTGTCCATACCCTGTTTCTCAGGCCTTCCTGATAATGTTTGTTTTGTGCAAATTAGCTTTTCCTACCCTACTTTAGCTCATTAAATCGAGTGACCAGGACATTGGTTTCCTTTCATCTACTGTTCTCGCATATCCTGCCTGTTGTTCATTTATTGCATTTAGTGTCTGAGACATGAACCAGTTTCTCTTTCCAATAGGACAGTAATGTTCTGGAGTCTCTGTAAGTTCTGTTGGTGCGTTCTTAGTACACACATTTTCCACATTGCCCACCTACATTTGAAACACATTGTGTATAGGCGATATATAAATAAACTATCATATCATACCCAGACCCTTGCTCCCCTTTTGTGGAGTGGGTCAGCAATTGTCAACAGTCTTAGACACAGTCAGTTTAATCCTGGTGCATTTCATGTTGTTTGACGACCTCAAGTTCAATACTTATAGAGTAGTTGGGTATGCTCCAGCAATGATTGTCCAGCATACGTGTGTCATGATGGAATGCATTCAAGGTCTGCTGTGTTGATAAATTATACACTGGGTGCAAAAGTCATCTGTGTCTTTTAATATGCACTTTTGATAGTTGTGAATGTTTGGGTTGCATTGATTATTATATTTTCAATTAGTAAGGACTTCCAGAGTCCATGGGCCCACAGAAGAGATTGGTTAAAGGTTTGGGCTTTATACAACTAGATAAGGGATTAGGATAACATTCTAAATTTTTGGAAAAGTGTTTTACGGGTTGTTGGTCAGGGTGGCAGGAGGACTTCAATTAGTAAGCACTGTGACAGGTCAAGGAATAATAAAGATTGCCATGCATAATCTGCCTTTCGCACTAGGGAATGACATAGAGCCAATCACTTGGCTGGAAACATGGGTGAGAACTGCCAGTGTCCTGACCACCTTCCAACATCCACCTGAGCTCCTTCCTGTGTGCTGCCATTTTATTAAGATGCCTTGTCACCTTACCAACAGCCTCCCTTGCCCTCCTCCCTCCCCCGGCCCACCCATCATCCCACAACATACCTCCCAGCTCTGCTGCTTCTTGCATTCCATCCACCATGGAAATAGACAAGAAAGGGGCTTAGCCCCTTTTCTATTTTCTAGGGCAGTGGCCATCTTTTTTTCATTTGAGATTGGGCTCTTGCACTAAACGAGTCCATCTCCTGAGGAAAAAAAAAGCATGAAACTATATGCACCTTCGACAGAGGCCTGGGGTGCGAAAATAGCTGTCATCCACTTATTGGGGGGCATGCAGGGCAGTGACAGCCCACGCCCTTCCTGAGGCCTTTGCTTCGATCGGCCTACCTAAAAACAGGCTAGTTTGACATTGCCAGCCGTGCACACCCCTGAACATGGTGGTGAAAGCTGTATTATTCAACTTCACATTTTTTTTTAAGACTATTTTTATAATAGCACAATAGTCAATATTACACAATTATTTTTGTTTATTACTTTTCAGGCAACGTTTTACACCAGTATGTTGCAGTTGAAATACCATTGTTACTCAAATGCATGGGAGCACAGAGGCATCTTAAATAACCATACGAGTCTTACATCCCAGTCAGGAAGAAAAATCATTGGTAATCAAATCATTGATTACCAATAATCCTCTCCTTCAGGGGCATATACAGTTAGTAACGGCTCATTAGTACAAGCCTGAGAGGAGGGAAGAGAATTTGAATTAGCTGTTTAAAAAACTCAAGTATATGGCAAACTTGTGTACATTTGTTAAGCTATTTCCCTGAATGTTTAACTTACTTTTCTTGAAGAAACAATTTAGATACTCGTTTAATGGAGACTTTTTCAGTAAACTAGGTAGAATCATTGCCAGGGAAAATTTCCAGCAACATCTTTGATTACTTTTTCCAGCAATTTTGCGAGTTATTCACCACACATAAACTGTTTATATTCTATATAATTCCCAAACATTTGCCAAATTCATGAAGTTGTTTAAACATGGTGCACAATTTACAGAAACTTGAGAAAGTATGTTCGCCCTGTTTCTCATATCTCAAAGAAACCCTGCTCTCTCATTGAGGATGGATGTAATGCATGGGTACCAAAGTGTAGCCAAACAGATTCTTCTTGTTTATAAAAGGCAGGATTGATTCCTAATTCACAACATTCAGGTTCTACCCATCCTAATCCTTTTATCAATCCAACCCATAATCAGACGGTTTCTACCTCTTTACAACCATATAAAATCCAAGATCGTCTTCAATTAACTTTATGTCAGACTTCAACCCACATTGATCAGAAACAACCGAGAATCGCATTTTGCTTAATTTCATTGAATCACATCTCATTGAATCTCATGAAATCTCATCTCATTGAAATCCTCTTAAATGGCATTTTGTATTTGTAAAGATTGTCTGGTAGATGATATGGTGACAAACATTGTCCTTGATCACACCTCTGCATTTTTCACACTCCACCACCTCCTTCTTGTTAGATATCTGAAAGCTATGTGTGGATAGGGACAATGCAGTAATCAACTCATTATTCGTTTAAATGACTTCCACCTGGTTCAGGCTACAATACACCTTTTGTTGAATGCTATATAGTTATGTCTCATGTATAGATCCAGGCAAAGTAAACACCATACAGCTTACCCCAGGGCAAGACTACCTCAAGTACAGTGCATACACATTTGAACAGAGAGCAACAATATTTGATGGAACTGCTAAGGATAATGCATTTTAACCACTTGGAATACGCCAATGCAGACAATTCCATAATTCCTTAGGTTTCCTATGCCGATGCAATCCACCAATCACATGGGGAATTCCTGATATCATTGCCTGATCCTCAAAACCCCACATGAGACAACAAGCATTTAAAGGCTCATCTCAACTTCAGTAAGTCCTATCAGTGAAGTAGGCCCTTCTGAGTTGGAAAAGTCTCATAGAAGAGGTCATTTAAAGAAAGCTCTCTGTAAAGGGCTCCCATATTTTGTAAATGTTACAATTGACATGCTTTTACAAAACAGATTTTGCGGCATCCTTGTTTCTCCTATTTTTGTGATTAGTTCGTTTTGTTTAGAGGTCGTGGCTATTTCTAGTTCATGGCTTTCAAGTTAGTGCATTCTGTCCTCTTTCTATTTCCCTTCTCGCTTCCATCGATACGCTCTATAGTCCCTTTTTAGTCGCTGCGAAAATAAGCTTTTACTATAGAGCATGTTAGGGAGACAGTGTTCCTCTTTTGAACACCCGGGCCAAGCTATTTTTGAGATTAGAATTTTCTGATGCGGAAAAACGTTAGAAGCATCACATTATGTATGCTGAATTGCAAGTGGGAAGAAAACGACGGTTCTGATATTTTCGGCAATTGCCGTTGAATATCAATTTCGTTCTCACACGCGGCAGCACTAAACAGTTGTAACACGTGAGTAACTCTGCAACATTTAACCACAGGTACAGCATTGTTGCTTTCTATCCCCTGCGAGTGCTGTGGATACATCTGTAGGTTAGATGATGGGAATTATAGCTTTAATGTGTAGCCCTTATCCCTTGTCTACCAATATACAACCACCACAACTAAATATGCAGGCTACAAACAAAACAACGCCTCTGTATCATTCGGGGCATGTGGACATAGGGAGTAGTATACGACACAAGACGTTAAGGGCACGGGGTAGACTGTTGTGACAATTGTGCTGCCTTATATTAGATACACCAGTTTGAAAGGTTGTATGAACTCGGAGAAGTAGGCATTTATAATCATCCATCTGTGCTTTGTTTGCACAGCAGCTGGGAGATGATGCACGCCACGGGACTGGGATGGATATTTTTGGTCACATTTCATCACATGGTGTATCAGCCACATAGGACAAGAGGTCTTATTTGATTCCAACTCTGAGACAGAGGTCAGTTGATGTTGCATTGTTGTGTTGTTTCATTTGATGCTGGCATTGATGTGACTCCACGGATTGGAACTAAGGGTTTACCCCCAATTCTTTTTTGTGTCTCTGCAGATAGATTTAAAACTATTGTGCATATCTTTGGTCGGAGGACAGAGAATTTTCCTGTGTCCACACCAGGAAGAAGAGACGAAGGTACATTTTCTTGTCAAACTGATTTATAGGAACTCATATGAATTTAGGAAGAGCAGAGAATGGTCAGTATTTAATTGTTTTGTTTTAAATTCTTCTTTTTTAGAATTTGTTTAATATAGTAATCTCGGGATGGTGCTAAAGTAACAAAAGAAAAATACCCAAGACAATTACTTCACATCCAAAACAGTGGGCCTCATTACACGGTAGGCGGTAAGGGTTTACTGGTACCGGTAAGGGCACCGGAACCAGTAAACCCTTACCGCCTTACTACGAGTTCCCTTTGTGGGACCCGACCTTAACGGCTGGTTTTACCAGCCGTTAAAGTAGGGTGCCGCAAAGGGACCTCGGTGCTAATTACGGTAAAGCAATTTGTGGTACCGTAATTACCACCTTCCCCATTCCCATTATGCCCATGGGGGCAAAAATGGGAATGGGGAAGGGCCTTGGTGAATGGGGAATTACCGGACCCGCTCACCTTGGAGTAGGCTGGTAATTCTGCCATCCACCAAGGCGGACACGTTAAAATACCGGCGGCAACCATGGCGCTAATAGCGCCATGGTTACCGCACAACGTGTAATGAGGCCCAGTGTCTTGGGAATTTTTCTAGTCCTGAGGAAGTTGAACATCAGTTTGTCTTTAGAACGTCGAAACTAGGCATAAAGGGATATTCATTGGGCCTCATTACGACCCAGGCGGTTAGGGGTTAACAGCGCCGTAAAAGGTGGCAGCGCCGTTAACCCCTTACCGCCTAATTACGAGGTCCCTTTGCGGGTCCCTAGCTTAACGGCTTGTTTTACCAGCCGTTAAGGAAGGAACCCGCAAAGGGACTTTCGAGGTAATTACGGTACCGCAATTTGCGGTACCGTAATTACTGCCTTCCCCATTCCCATTGAGCCCTATGGGGGTAAAAATGGGAATGGGGAAGGGCCAATGGTGAATGGGGAATTAACGCCCCGCCAACCTTGGAATGGGGTGGTAATTCCGCCATCCACCATAGCGCAATCGGTAAAGTACCGGCGTCAACCATGGCGCTCATAGTGCCATGGTTAACGCCTGGGTCGTAATGAGGGCCATTGTTTATCTATTATATGAGTATTGGTTATACTTATCTAGAATACCTCTAGTTGACTCTAAAACTTGAAACACTACAGTTAAATTGGTTGATATACAAACGTGTTTTAGACTGTAGTGAGGGGAATGTTTGTATTCTCAAACAATTGGTGTATGTAATACTATTGGCGTTTTTACACAGTATGTATATATGGTGCAATACTATGTTCTGAGGTATTTGTGAGAAACATGTGTGGTCCCAATATGACTGCAGGTTTATATGTAACAACTGAATGACATTTTGTGATGAAATAATAAAAAACATTTCTAATGCATTTATTATGATAAAGAATTAAATAATGTTTACATCATGAATACCGACTGACCGCTCTTCTTCATTATCGGAGTCCAGAATATGACATATTGAATACTAGTTCAGTTCTGTGAGACATCACCCATTGCAGATCTCCAAAAATGTCACAAGAACACCTAGTGCCCCCATCAAATACTGAATTGGGATAACCAGGTATACCAACCGAAGGAATCATGGCCCACACCTAAAAAACATTATGGCAGCAAAGGCCACATAACCTGCATGTCTGGGAGGGCCTGGGAGCTGGGAGCTTATTGTTGTTGGACATCAGGCATCCATTAGGATGAAACATATTCTGCCAACCCACACTTTTGGAGTATAGGAACTACTTCCCCACTGTACATCTTCAGTGCTCATTGTGGGGCACAGGTACATAACAAAACGGAAGATGGCTGTGCATTGCACGTCGATTGTTCATACCTAATTGGGAGCAAGAACTAGAGGGATTGTCCTAGGCATCTCATCCCTGAATCCATATATGCAACTCAGAGGAATGTTTGACAGCATTTTAGATGAATCTCTGTTGGAAATGACAAGATCAAAAATGGACGGAAATGATGTGTTTAAAAGCCGCAATCTGGACATGTAATTAGTAAGTGGCCAAATGGCTCTAATGTCTGCTGAAAGGCTACAGTGCATGTTTCGCTAGTGACCATGCAAGAACATCATTGAAGGGTGAGAATGAACGTTGATAAAGTCATTTATCTTTCTAATTTTCTGTATACAGTATTCAGTAGGAAGTGACCATAATGGGGCAGTGTTACTGCAATCATTGACATGTTAATTGTGAAGAAATACTAAATTGCGAAGAGTGCAATGGGGATGTCAAGTAAAGTTGGTTCAGACAGGCAAACTCCTCCTATACATACCTATCACAATCGCCATGTCCAATTTCCCAGAATTAATATGTATATATTGAGAACGGTTAACATAGGTGGGCATAAAACAAGCCTCGAAGAGCAGGACCAGCATGGTTGAGAGTAACGTGAAATTCTTCTCAAAAGCAATTCTCCAAATTGTCTTAGTAATGTGTACTCGAAGAGCAGATTCAATATGGGACACATTACCTCACAACGGTGTGGAAATGTGTATCCCAGAAAATCAGGTGTTTCCTTGGTGGGAAAATGTGATCTTGCTAAACTGTTCTGTGAATTTGGATTATGGGACGAGCAACTACATGGACAACATTGATATGATAATGATGTGTTATTTATATAGCGCCTTAATCCAAAGTGCTTTACAGAGCACATTTTTACATACAATATCATCCAATCAAAATTGGTACTCATTTATTGACCTCGGAAGGATGAAAGGCTGAGTTGGCTTTGCCGGGATTTGAACCTGTGACCTGCAGATCACGCTCAGATGACAGCAGCAAGCGCTCAACCTGCTGAGCTAATTTACCAGCTATGTGATATTTGACAATTTATATGCAGATATTTCTAGGGTAGAAGGAACGTTTTCTCAACAAAGTGTCTGTGTAAAACCAACTATGTAGTATGCTTCACCCAATGTCTTTTTTGTGTGTTTCTTTATGGTAGAGCAAACAGACAAACAGGATGCCCAAGCATTATCAAGCAGGTTTACAGTAACTGCTGCTTTTCAATATCCTGATTTCAATGAGGTTTTCAACATGTAGCACAAGACAACATACATCCAATCATCACTCAAAGTGTACTCGAATTTAAATGCCCATCCTTCAAAAACTTCTACAGAACACACATACATCATACAGCCTCTTAAAATGGCATACATCACGGTTCCAGATTTGCAGCTGAGAGGGTGTGAACATCCTGTTCTTTTTAATTAAATACAATGATGCTGCAATTTTTTTGCTGAAGGTCAGGTCTGCTAGTCAGACCCTCCTTTCATAAATGTTACATGCTAAAATTATAGGCAAGTCTATTGCTTAGACAGTCTATGGACAGCCTCATCTGTGCCTATTTCACCTTCATGATTTGGATCACTGCTTGTTTAGTAGTAGTGTCGGGCTAGGTAGGCGGTTTAGCCTCTGCTCATCCCTGTGCACCTGCAGAGTATTAGTCACGTTGTTACAATCACTCATTATCATTGATACCCTTACTTTACGCATCATCTTAGTGTAACACTACAGCACATAGCGGTAGATCTAATACAACACGGCTAGAAAATGTTAACTTTTACACGCTGCTTGCAAACTTACTTCTTTAGAGCAGAACAATATATTGTGGCCAGGTTGTACAGTTATGCACCAACACATCAAAGTGTATATGCAGGTGAACCCTGACGTATAGCTAAGCTCCAATACTAGGAGGAAGTGCATTTCACTTCCTGTGTATATGATGGGCAGTCAAAGGTTGTATTCTCTTGTTTCCAGCAATATGTTGTACACAATCTCACAGGCTCACACTGAGTTTTAACTAGAGATGAGAAATATCAGTGCAGGGTTTAAACATGAGCACACATGGTTGAAAAGGTTAAAAGAGAAAACACATGTACTATGTTCCCTTGCAGAAAAATGAATTTGGCACCCTGTACTATTATTGTATCTATAGTTCACCCAATTTGTCAGTGTGGGATTATTGCAACAAGATTGCATTTCTTACACACATATTGCATCTGATAACATGTAGGAAGGACACTTAACATTTTTGCTATTCTAACATGTTAGTTGTGCAGGAGAGAGGCGTTCTGCGTTCTGTCCATTAATGCTACATAACAATACAAAATGAGGTGGCTTTGTTGAGCGTTGAGAGAAGGTATTAAATGCTTATCATTCCTATAACAGTGCACATCATCAATTAAAGTGGTGGTAGAAGGACGTTGATGTCCTCGCCCTTTGCATTTAGGTGATTAAACATACATTCTATGTGCAAATATATGTATATTCTAGCACAGTGATTGCTGCACTATAGTTACGTTGAGTATCGAGATACATAGGAATGGCGAAACATGTATTGCTAATAACTTTCCCCCATCTCCCAAAATGATAGTTGTATCTCCCATGGTGCTTTGCAGCACAGAGGCAGACAGGCTTTCCAGAAATTAAAAAGCAGCCATTTTCTCCCAAAATTCTATTGCTAAACACCTTGATATGCTTGATGGATTTGACTGAAATCAGTCAAGCCAAGGGCCACCAAACTGAAAATATTGGTACCAAAACGTTTTAAAATGGAAAAGATTATTAAGGAAACAAACCATAGTTTCAGTGTTCAGCCTATTCATTTTCCCATAGAGAAAAGGGGCATTTTTTAAATAGCTGAAGCGCTAAAACCGCTTGGCAGATGTAGACCAAATAAAAAAAACAACTTGGTTACAAAGTGCTGACTTACATTTCTTGACAGTTTTCCGTTAAATCCACGCAGTACTTTTTAAAATATTTCACGCAGATGGGGGTGCCCCCTGCTCCTTAAACCTTTCATGCCGGCTTTGGTGCTTTTTACTGCATTGAGGCTGAGCGAGGTTAATAGCTTTTGACTTGCTGAATGGTTTTGGATGAAATTTGCTAAGCCAAAGATTTGTCAAGGGCCCCCCCAAACTGGAGATTTTGGGAACAATTTGTAAAAAAAAAAGGAAACTGTTATTAAGGAAACATACAAGCACAGTTTTCAACCTACTCCCATTTAGTTTTTCCGTAGAGAAAAGTGCAATTTCTGAACAGCTGTAGCGCGAATACTGCTGGGTATATTTGGACCAACCTTTGGAATGAACTCCACCAGGACCTTACAGAGTTTTATAATGTTCTCGACATCAGAAAGAGACTCAAAACTCTTAATGTTTATGTAGTAACTACTATGGGAACAGATTGTTTTGAACGACAGCGCTAAGATGACCTGGCCGTAGGCGCTTTATAAATACCAATACCAATAGCAATGGCAATCACATCAGACTAGAGGTCAGGAGTAAGAAAGAAAACACCATGTGAAGTTGTGGATTTGCGGGTGGGTTGGGGTGCCAGTTAGGAGTGGAACATTTTCAGCTTATCATGGGAAGACCACGTGACTCTCACAAGATTATAGCAGCAATGTGTTGTAATGTGTCTTTCTAGCTGAGTGGATGACATCACTGTACAGGGAATGTAGTGATGTCAGTGTGAGTGGAGTGTTGGTGTGTTGTGATCTGAAGCTGCATTCTATGCTTGGCAGTTGGAGGTATGCTGAGTTGGGAAGGACATGCCAATGTTTTGTTCTTGGCAATTGAACTACAATAAACCTACTTAATAACTTACCTGCTGGCTCGGGTGTTCATCAGCTTCCAAGTTATTACACTGGCGACGAGGATGGGATCCTGTCGAGTACACAATGCCACAAGGCGTGCTCAGTATTAAATGTGCATCACACTAAGCGATGAGTGATAGGGGTAATGGGAGAGGGTTAGGAAGGGAAAAAGCAATTGAGTGGAGTGAGAGATCTGGAAAAAAGAAGGGGGACACATGTTGAATGCCTGTGAGGACCTGGAAGACTTTTTCATTCTGAACAATTTTTCATGTTATTGCAGGAATCTTTGTATCGCCACGCAAACACAGGAATTTCTGTTATTGGAAATTATTACTCTGAAATTATCATGGTAATAAGGAGTTATAAAAACTACGGTTTAGCATCAACAGTGCCGACATTTACTTGGAAGGGGGCAATGGATCTTTTGTAAGAGAATTACTGGTGTGACATGGCCAGTGGCCATGGCTAGAAGGCCCAAAATAAATATATTGGTGCAACACATACAGAGGCCACGGCCGATGGCTGTAGCTAGTGAGACCTCAAGAAACAATGCGGCATGTTTGGCAGTGGTCACTGGCCATGGTTGAAGCCCATGGCTAGTAGGCCAAAAATTGCTTAAACATGTCCAGTGGACACAGCAGGCCATGGCTTGTGTGCCCTGAGGAAACTAAGGTATAGCAAAACCCTTGAAATTCAGTGAAAAACAAACCTCTGAAATTCAGCAATTGCTTTTAATTCAAGTCCACCTCAGAGAACAACACCTGTCACACAAACTAAACACTGATAGGGGGTATTGGTCAGAAGAGGGTCAGGGAGTGAAAAAGCAATTGAGGGAAGTGGGGGGAACATGGAAACAGAAGGGTAACAGTTTTGGATTTTGAGTGTTATCGGGGAAATATTAGGGGAAACCCATTGGATTGGGGAGAGAGTGAAATTAAAAAAAAATGTTTACACCTGCGGTGATCCCATCTTTTAGGCAAGGGGCAATGGGTCTCTGTGCCGAAGGTCATAGCTGATGGGACTCAAAGAATTCTACTGGTGCAACATGTACAGAAGCCACGGCCAAAGGCCATGGCCACTGGCCATGACAAGGGGCCACGCTAATGGGTTGCCAGAAACCTATTGGTGCAAAATGTACAGTGTCCACGGTCCTGGCCAAGGCTAGTGGGCTCAGAAGAAACCTATTTTTGGGATGCATTCAGTGGACACGGCCGAAGGCCATGGTTAGTGGGCCCGAAGAAATCTGTTGGTGCAACATATAAAATGTCCACAGCTGAAAGCCGAGAGGCCATGGCTAGTGGGTCCCAAAAAAACCTATTGGTGCAACATATACTATGGCCACAGCCGAAGACCATGGACAATGGCCATGACTGAAGGTAATGGCTAGTGGGCCACAAAGAAACCTTTTGATGCAACATGTACAGTGACAATGGTGGAAGGCAATGGCAAATGAGCCCCAAATAAACTATAGTATAGCAAAACCCTTGAAGTTCAGTGAAAGGAGAGTTAAGGTGATCAGATTTAACATAAAAAATACATAGCTTCAAAACCTTTGAAATTCAGTGAAAAAGGTGAGCATTTTTAACACAATAAAACCCCTGAACTTCAGCAATCGCGTATGTAGCAACTCCACCTTAACTATGTGCCCCTGTTGCGCAGCATATGACCACAATGATGATATCACAGATGAAGTCAATGGTGACATCACTAATTACATCATGCATGGCTTCTCTGATGCCACCTGTTTGATTAATTACATTGAAATATGACAACATATGTGGATATATTTCATACTTACATAGTACAATGTATCCTGCCCTTGTTTCTTTAATTTTAATATGTGGTATACCATTACGTAGCATAAATAACCAAACTTCAAATTCTTAGATTAATTATTATCACAATGCACAATGGCACATACTTTCTTTTGTTTGTGATTTTTTTTTAAATAAAACTTGTCATTTAGAAAATAATGTGTACAGTGAGGAGAATTGTACATTTAAATGTGAACATTGCCTATTTTCATAACACTTACTATTAAACATATTTCTATTTCTATCTTTTCTCTTTTTTTTACTACTTCATACACTTATTATATTTTGTTTGAAATACCTGAAATATATGTACCAGAATCAGGTACCTTCCCTGCAAATTGTAAGTGTTTATTAATACATGAAATTCAGACCATTTGTATAATGCTACATATTTTTAGTTGAAAGTTTATACGTCGATAAGTATCACACAATAATGGGCCACACATAATCATATCATACTTCTGTATCAGTGTATTGTTCCATGTCATGTTGTTATTATTGTTAAGCGTAATCAAATTAAATATTCTAAATGACTTAATCAGTAATGTCACATTTGATGTCATTATTGATCTAATTGCTGATGTCATGTATGATGTAATTAGTGATGCCACTAGTGATGTTGTCAGTGATGTCATCATTGTGGTCATACACTGTGCAATAGGGGGCACTTAGTTAAGGTGGACTTGCTCAAAATCGATTGCTGAATTTTAGGGGTTTTGTTGTGTTAAATCAGATCACCTTAACTCTCTGTTAACCAAGGTTTTTTCACCGAATATATATATATACATTGTGGGATTTCTGAAGATTTAAATTTTAGAAAATATAAGTAAAGCAAGGTTGCAATGCTCTAAAAATATTCAGATTCCGCCACACACCACATCACGCTTGCATGATAACGCCCCTGCTTCTATTGTCTCTAACAAATTATTCAAGTTGTTTCTTTATTTTCATCCATGTGCAGTATTACAGTATTAAATAATTTGTTTCCATGGCTTACTCTGCTTCCTACATAATTGGAAGTCCTGCAGTGTATTTTAAGTGCACTGCAACAAGTAGAAAGCATTAGGGATTATGAAAATCTCAACCCAGGAGTTCATGCGCGTCTAATTGAACAGACAAGTTGAATGGAATAAATGTATATTATAGATGTTTGCAGAAAGTGTCTGCAAAATAACTCTTCTCAAGCTGGTACAGTTGTAAACTGCTGCAGTTATTAATGCAGTGTGATAAGGTTAATTGACAGGTGAATGCAGAACATGACAGTGTTTTTAGTGAAAATATAATATTAATCAGGGTTAGTAGCCACACGTTTATGTAACAATAGTGTGCAACTGAAACTTTATTTATTGCACATTATTGCAAACTGTAATATTTAAATGGTAAACTAAAGTCAGTTGTTAAATGTCTGTAATAATGATCAGTGCCCCGGTAGAGTAGCATGCATAAAGAGTAGGAGACGGACCACACCCTAACTTCATTTTCTCTAAAAATATGTCTTTTTAGTGAAGAGATGTGGTCTAGTCAGTATGTTGTGGTTCTTGGAACTTTGAGTTTGCACGTCATCTAAAAGGCATATGATTCTTGCCAAAAATTGTAAATTCTTTCAAATTCAAGAATCTGAACCAACAATGACCTATCCTCCTCACCAGCCAGTCACCTGCTAGTACCAAAAAACAGCCCATAAGAGGTGATCAAACAGGTGATTCATTGTAAACATTACCTGACTCAGTAATTAGGTACCAGGCGGCCTTGTCCCTAATCTGATGGCTTTCATGGAAAGACTCAAGACCCATCTTTTGGAATAAGACACCCAAGAGGAATTATCACTAGAATCTTCTAAAAGGGCAAATACACAATGAAGTTATGCAGTGCGTGCTCTGCAAATCAATAAACATAAAGAAAAATATGTCCTTTTGAAAAGTGTTACTTTCCCAAAACACTCTTTCCAAACACATATAAAATTGTATATCGGTGTATACCAACTATGGCCAAATAATCTTCCAAGGAGTTCAGAGTCATATCTGATAGACAACGAGAGCGGAGCTCAAGTTGTCTATGATATGACTTTGCTAGGTGCAGTGGACTAGTTCCCCTTGAATTAATGTCACCCATATACAATTTTACTTTGTACATGGGTGCCTTTCAACATATATTGTCACTGAACAGTAAATGTAGGGTCTTTTCCTCTAAAAAGGTAATCACTTCTTGTTTAGTGTAGCCTGGGGTAGTGAGAGGAGTCAGCAGGGAACAGTGAATGGTGAGGCCCAACTTGCAACAGAGTAAGGTAGGTGTGCAGGGTGTGGGAGTGTGATGAGCAAGGATTTAATACTATTTGATTTGAGGCTATTATATGCACTACATAATGCATATGTCACTTTAAACAAAAGGATAATTTAGCCCACTTCAGAGCATTACGCATCACTTTAAATAATTTGTACCCACTTGGGGAAACAGAAATAAAGCACTAATAATGATCAGTGCTTTAAATGGGTGCTGCCACACTGCAGCGTAGATTTATGGCATTATAGAGTCTAACACTCAGTACATGCAGTACTACACTATAGTGATTTAAATAACAACTATTTGACTTACAGGTCGAGCAAACCAATATAGCAGTACGATATAGTACAATTATGTTTACTCAAATGGGAGCCGCAAATGTTACGGTCTGTTAGAACGGACAGAGCTATGAGCCCTTTACATGTTTTTGTCCATATGGCTTAGCATAACTATACAGGTCTAAGATGGCAGCTAGCATTTCAGCTAGCTAGAGGAATACCTCCCAACACATGACTTTGATCACATGAGTTCCCAAAAAGAGTCCAAATAGAAGAAGGCTTGCAAAACCAAAAATTGATTCACTTTGCCTGAGGAAGTTCCTGCATAGGGGTGAATGCGTGGCACTGACAGATCAGTGTTTGACTTTTAAATGCCAATTTTGTTTACATCTATGCAGGTCAATATATTAATGATGATGTTTTTAATATAATAAAGCTATTTGCACCAACATAGTTCGATTGAGTGTTTTGTAAGTTTGGTTTTGCTAAGAGCAATGTGCAATTGATCAAGTCTACAGTGGCAATAAGCAAAACATTTTTGGGAAAAAGGCTCCACGCATACTTAAATAAAGCTCGCCAGCAAAAAGCAGTCCCAAATTACATAATTACTGGTTATTGGCATCACAGGGGACAAAGTAAAATAGGATACAATGCATTTCGTAACCAACTGGTTGCTTCTTCACGTACAATATGACCAGTGCAGGAATCAAGTTTGAAAAGGGGAAAGACGACGAGCAGCCATACTCCTTGGCACTAGTGGACGTAGTCCTTTCTTTCTTTCGGGAGATTTGTTGCTTTAAGTATGAGGTGGAAAAGGACTGTCGAGTACGGCAGCCATTTAGGAATTGTTTTTGTGGAAATCACAAATCAACACCTCATTAGAAACCAAATGGAACTAAAAGTGTATGGTGTAGTGCACCGTAACTAATACATTATTGGCAATTAGGCCGAATGGCCTCTATGCCACGACAGAATGGACTGTCTCCTCTAGGTCCTGTACAACACGTGTATACATAATAAAACAATCACAGTCCCTAAAAGATGCCACCTTCAAAGAAAGTGCAAAGTGCTTTAAATAAAAAAAGACCAAAATGTGCATGCCGAAAACTACGAATTGAGTTGAAGTGTGTCTCTTTATTGAGAAAACAAACTGCACATTAATGTCCAAATACAACCATAAAAATGTTGCAAAGGATAACAGAAGTAGAACAATTTACCTGTTCACTGCTAGTACACATAACCCAACAGCCTGCAAAACGATTGCATTATATAATTTGGTGCATGTAGATAGTATTTCCTAGATAAAGTGCATTGTGCTAGCTTAGGTGCCTCCTCAGGCCTAACGCAGTCAGAACTCAGGCTGGGTGTCCACCCTCCAGACCGAACACATCCAACTGATTTCCTCAGCACCACACATACTGCTAAGAAGCAGCTATCAGGCAACCACCACACCAGCTGCACACATATCCGGTGCGCCCACGCACCATATGACACTCTCTCTTTCTACTGACTTGAACTGCGGTTCCCGAGGGCGTTCAACCTACCAGCGCCGGTTCCAGAGGGCGTTCAACCTACCAGCGCCTTGAGGTCATACCAATGATATATAAAGAGCTATATAAATGGCAAGTAACATAACATAACATAACATAACTCTGACCTGGTGGCCAAATGCACCCCAAACAAGTAGGTATTGTGAGTGCATGATAAATACCCTCCAACTTTCCTGTATCTAAAGTGCATAGTCCCTAAATAAAAACAGAAAGAGCAGTCACGTTTTGTATATATCCTATTACGCATATGGGAACTGCTACCCGGTAAAGAGCAAGGTGCATTAGCAGCTTACGGATATACTCTAGTCCTATCAGACTGATGAGTGCATGGTCTACTATTGCAATGTTCCCATATCTAAGGCGCAAAGTGCATGTAAGGATGCTAAAAAGACAGCCGTAGGATTTAATGAGAGCAGGTGTCCACAACTTTGTGGAACACTCCTATCCACTGCAAACCTATATCTGTTGAATATACTCAACACATATAGGTGTGCAGGAAACAGGAGTGTTCCACAAAGTTGTGGACACCTGCTGTTTGTCTATTTTATTACACAACCTAGTGTCAGGGTTGTTTTTCTCCCCTGCACCCTACTATATTTTCACAAAATCTTAAAAATCAATACAAAGAATTTGGAGTGCTTCACACTCAGAAGTCGGACATAGGTTTTAATTAAATATATTATAAATAACAACAAAGGTGAAAATTCAAATATTGCAAAATGTCCTGTTTCTAAAGTGCATAGTGCCTGAATCGATGCTCAAGGACAGCAGGTAGGAAGATGCAAAGCTAGCGTGAGAACCATATGGCCTTTCACTACTGCTTGGTGGGAGTAAAGTACATGAAGCAAATTTCCGATAGATGCTGCATGGAATAAATCCCGTACATTTTCAGTTATTTATGGTTTGGCTGTAAAGCAGCTGACTCAACACTAGGATCTGAGATGTATAAAAGGGTCCATGACAGCTGGTCATTGGGTAACTTAAACATATATATATATATATATATAATATATATATATATATATATATATATATATATATTCCGTGAAAAAACTATGTTAAAGGGACATTATGATTAAGTTGCACTAATAAAAACCTATGCAATTCAATGGAAACACTTTGTTAAAGGGACATTATGGTTACAAGTAAAATCGAAACCCCCCAGAAATTCACCAGTTATGGTAAACTAAGCAACCAAATCATACTATCTTCTTGAACTGCTAAGACTAACACCCAGGACATGAAAGATGACATCACAAATGTAATTGATGACATCACTGATGACATCACATATAAGGGCCATGTTTTCGTTTACTGACATGATTATGCTAGTTTTTTTGTTTTGGCTGACAATGAGAATATCCAAAATAAATTTGAAAGGTGCTATACACCTACACATTAAGCTTTTTATATGTTCTTAAAGTACTTTCCTTAGAGTTTAATATGAGCTCATAGTGCACATAGATGGGGCAATAAGCAGGCATCAAACACACAATTAATTTGTGTGGGCCCTTCTTGGCCCGTCAAAATTGCCTCACGATTGCCAGGGCAATTATCGGGTCAAGACTTGACTACTGTAATGCCCTCCTCGTGGGGGCATCCAGCAAAAACCTGGCCAAACTGCAGCTAGCCCAGAACAATGCGCTAAGGGCAGCTACCGGTACCTCTAGAAGAAACCATATCTCCGAAATGAGAAGGCAAGCACACTGGCTCCCTGTCAAAGAGAGAATTGTTTTTAAAACTCTTGCTCTCACACACAAATGCCTTCACGAACTTGCCCCTCCTTACCTGACCAACAGAATTTTAGGCACACCGCCAAGAGACCTCTCAGGTCCCCCTATGCCAACACAATCGTCACGCCTACTACTCGGAAAGTGCGCGCTGATGGCTCCAGCTTCCCCACCCTAGCAGCCACGCACTGGAACGCTCTGCCACCTCACCTAAGACTCATTCAATCCCACCTAGCCTTCCGTAAGGCTATCAAAACCAGACTCTTTGTTTAACCTGAACCTGTATCGTCCACTGCATATATGCCTACCAATCTGTAACTAAGAGCCCTCCTGGCACCTGTCTGTAATCCTAAGTTTTCTTATCCTCTGTAACAGCGCCTCGATGCCTTATGGGCTGCAAGCGCGCTTAACAAATGCAAATAAATAAATAAATAAATAAATAAATAAATAAATAAATTTCAATTAATTAAAAATTACTTCTATGGTGCATGCTGCAGACATTGCCTATATGTAAGTATGATTCTGCACCTCTATTAACAACAGCATTCGAATATAATGTTTTGTTTACTTGAGTACATTCTTTAATACATTAATCAGTTCATGATTTATCTCCCAATCACCCCTAACATCTTGTTACCAACATTATAAACACAACCCCTTTTAGGGACTGTTTATTCAAATAAATGTAATATGTGATCTCATCAGTGATGTCATCATTGACATTTGTGATTTCATCTTTCATGTCCTGGGTGTTAGTTAGTCTTAGCAGTGCACGGTGGTGGCGCGAGTTATGGATGTGGGAAATGTATGGGGGTTTTAGGTTTTATTTGTAATCATAAAGTCCCTTTAACAATGTTTGTTCACTGTACTTCACAGGTTTTTATTGGTGCAACTTAACCATAACGTCCCTTTAACAAGGTTTGTTGACTGAATTTCGTAGGTTGGTATAAATTCCTCATATTGTACTCACCCCAATGTAGCGGCTGTAGAGTTCACGGACAGTGCGATGGTCTGCAAAACAGATGGTAGCTTTCACAAAGCCCAGAAGCACAGAGGAGCACAAAACATGTGCTACCCATCAACCAACAAACACATGTACATAAAACAACATTACTTATATTAACTACACCCAAATATACCTTTTTTTGTAAAAATGTACACATTATTTTGTATGTATAACACACAATATAATGGAATACACCAAGCATAAACCATAACTGTACACCTCATATCACCACTTCAATACACTGTTCATAGAGACTGGCATACACCAAGCGACTAGCATTCTCTCACCAAACAGTGAGTACACTGTATGTAGTTTTGTATTGTTAGCATTCATTGTTTAAACATGCCTTTTAAGGAAAAAGCACTATTTTTTTATATTTTGACAGAAGTGGACACTTGAGTGGTTAGAGGAGAACATTCCAAAAGAAGAAATGAATTGATGATAACATCTGTAATGGTATACAATATATCTTTTAATATAAACAATTAATGTAATTTGTACAGACCTCACTGAAATACATTTTTCTTTTTTTCTCAGAGTACGTAGTTTTCATGAAGAAACAATGCCCCAATTTAATTATTCACAATCCCTAGAATCACAAAGAGAATCCCCATCCCCAGCTGTACATTATCAAATCATGAACTTGTCTACAAAATTGGATCAGCTAAGTAATTATTTTAAGGAACTTTTACAATTTGTCAAAAATTATAAAATTAAAAATGTTCCCTATCATTGTCCTTCTTGCACCTGTCTCCCTTGTCCCCAGCAATCACCCCCATAAAATTACCAAAATGTAAATGAAAGACGCTTTGATGAAACCTCAGTCCCTTCTTCCCCTATTCATTACTGTACAGACATTCCTTATACTCCCAGTTATGTTTCCCATTCCGATACCCCATCCCTTTCATGAATAAATGTATTTATTATACTATAAATATGTTGTATATCATTGTATGATATTTCTTTCTTTTTTAAAAGACCAATTATGAGCCTGCGGACACCAGACATGTCGAGTTTCGCATTATACATTTTTAATTAGTCCACAGACACCGCGCCTGTTCTATGGGCAGCCAGCACATGTGCCCTGTGGATCCCGCCCAATGGGTGTCTGTGGACGGCTGTCATGGCTGCAGACCTCCCCGGACGTCATCATGCGACCGCACCTTTGCAGCGTGACAGAGGTGTCTGCAGATGTTGTCCATCACAGCAGGCAGTTTAAAACTACATTTTTGGCCAATCTAGCGTGTTTCACATTCAAAATGTACCCTGTCAGAGCACCTAGAGACATTTGTGGTTGATCTGGCAACTTTTTACAACTTTCCAGGGCCTATTTTTGACTTGGTAGTCCCCGGACAGTTGCATGGTCACAGACAGCTCTTCTGAAGGGACCCACCCATTACATTTCCTCATTCTCAATCTGGCTGTTCAAAAAAGAGCATTTGGGAAACACCTGCTCTGCAGATTTTTAGAACGTGCTGCAATGGCATCTGCTATGGCCATCTCTGCTTCCCAACCACCCCCACTACCACCTCAACAACCTGGAGGGCCTGGGCAGGGGAACAGGCACAGAGATACAGAAGATGTAGATCAAGAGGAAGAAGAGGATGAGGTGGAGGAAGTCCCTATCACCAGAACTCTGAGTGAGCCCTAGGTGTTGCCATTTTTTACCACAGTTGGAAATGTCCTGAAGGCTTGTGCAACATTGTGCTCAGTAGCAGGAGACCTTGCTTGTATTCATAAGGGAGGCGCCACACCAAATCTAACCACCCAAAGGCTCTGAAGAAGGTGATACCTTTATCAGGTAAGGGTAGTTGACATCCTCCACTCCATCATTTCAACTCCTACTGTTACCACAAAGGATACTCCTCTTGGGCAGAGGATTCCAGTGGTGGCTTTACACGCCATAGGAAATAATGTTGACCCTACCTTTTGAGGGTCACAGTCCTATGTTTGTACTCTGAAGCACTGATCGGCAGGGGAGAGCAGTTTTGACGTGCTTACGAGGCTGCGGCCAAGGAGCATGAGAAACACTGCCACCTGCCTTGATTAAGGCCCGCCCAACATCTTCCTATGTCCACCTGCTCCTTCATCACTGTGGTTGGTGCCCCTTCTCTTTCCTTACCTCCCCCACATCACGTTGCCTCTCCCACAAAAAACACAAAACCCCCCAAAAACTATAAAACCAAACAAAACCCCCCAAAAATATCCTTTAGGAGTAACCTTTCCTGTCGCTCTCTGGCCGGCCTCCCTTGGCCCTCTCCCTGCCCCCACCTGTGAGGCAAAAAACCTCAGGGTCATCTTCGAATCCACACTCGCCTTTGCCCCACACATCTTTGACGTCTCTAAGAAGATACACTATCAGCTACTCACTGTCTCCAGAACTCTGGTTCTCTCTATGCTGGACTATTGCAACAGCCTCTTTCTAATTCTGCCTGCCTCTACTCTCTGCCCTCTGCAACTCATCCAGAACAGGACTGCAAGACTTTTCCTTGGCCTCAAGACCTTGGATAGTATCACTCCAGGACTGAAATCTCTGCACTGGCTCCCAGTGTTTGCGAGGATTCAGTTCAACACCCTCTGCATTGTCCACAAGGCCTTCTGGGGCCGGGGGGGGGGCAATACCTTCAGCTCTCTCTTCCCAAACATCTTCCTTTTCAAACTCTTCGCTCATCCACCGCCAACTCCCTCAGGGTCAGTCGCTTCTCCAAGCAACGATTTGGCGGTAGATCTCTTCCTTCGGCTGGGGCCTCCCTCTGGAACAGCCTCCCTGCCTCCCTGAAACTTGAGGGGAACCATGTCCGGTTCCGGAAGCACCTCAAAACCTTTCTCTTTGCTTCAGCTTTCTCTCCTCCTCTCCCCTGCTGACCTCCTGGCTGAATCTTGAACTGCACTGGCTACCTGACCACCCTCTGATCTCGAGCCCAGGTCCCTCCCCCGCCAGTCACAATCACCTGCACTGCCTGCCTGGCAACCCTCACACTTGGAGACTGTTCTGTATCCCTACAGTCCCACTACCAGCACTTGACACCTGATCCCGCACTTACCTTGCACTTGCCAGTTGCTGGCCGATGCCTTTACTTATTGTATTTTTCTTTTCCATGTAATGCACTGTGCCCCCGCACTTTTCACCTTCCCTCTTCCCATGCACTTGCACAATCTGAATGATACCTGGCTCTAGTAGGATCATTGTCTGTCCTCCCTGTGTTCCCCCTCTCTTGCCACGTGGCGCCTTGAAACACTTGTGTATATGCGTTTTATAAATTCCATATCATATCATATCATATCATACCTTTCACAGTTAAAAAATAGAACTGAGACAAAAGTCACAGGCCCCTATGCAGTTTGCATCGTCCACGGACATCTGCAACATTCGAGGCGTGGGAGAATTCAAATCATTTAAATTCTTTTGCATTAAAAAATGGGGGCTCTTAGAAGAAGCTTTTTTGTGGTTTTGGATTTGATATTTTTTGAACATTTTTGGTTTTATAAACTGAACTAAAAAACATTTTACTGAACTTAATTATTTCTTCTAATGCTCGCAACAAGTGCATTTTTCTTCAGTTTTTCCATTTTCTTTATTTCAACTAGTAAAGAATACTTACATTCATAATTTATGTGTTCACAAAAACCACTTCAAAGCATTTTGAACGTTTTCCAGAAAAATCAAATTACTCGCATTGTTTAGTTGGATTCCATCTCTCTGAAAAATGTTGGCAATGTCAAATTTAGGGCCTAATGCACAGAACGTTTTCTAATGGGGTTTTGCCATTATAAAACACTTCTGTGAATTAGGCCCTTAATGTTTTCATTATGAACAGATGTCATGCCAACATCTCGTAAAAAAGCACCCACAGCTGTATTCATATTGCAGCTTGCTTTTTCCATTTGCGGACAAAATACATTAGAACGCATCCACATGTGTCTCTAAACAATGAGCACATTTTTTTTAATTTTTTTATTTGGAACCATTTCCGTCAACTTCCCACATTTTTCCTTTATTGCAAATTTCCGTGAAATCCCAGTAACGTACCCCAAACTGTCCCCTCCACAATAAGCATCAATAATGTCTGGATGTTTTAAGTGAACCATATTCTTACCAAATGGGAGTAAGCCAGGCCACTTCATTTCCCGCACTCTATACCACATAACAATTCAAATTCATGAAATCCATGATATTCAGCCACTCCACAGTGCTCTGCATACACCTTCAACCAATGGGTCCCATAGTCCCCCAAAATCCATACACTGTTCCTCATGAAATACATAACCATAGACATCTTCAGTCCTCCCAGCAAACAAAACTCCTGCCACCCTCTCTTCCTGTACACCACACCCAAGAAACCTGATTAGCTGATCCACCGATGTCTGCGGACACCACAACTGTCAGCAGTCTCTGCAGTCCCCCTTTCCATGCCGGGCATGGTACAAAAGACCTGTATGTGTCATGTGCCGTCTGCGGATGACCGCGGTGTCCATGGACTGATCGTCTAATTGAAGGGGGTGGGGAGGTTTACATTTAATTTAAACAATATATTGTACAATGGTGACTCTTAAAATAGCAGTGCTTTTTTTCAGTTTTGAATTCTGTTTTGCTTTTCTGATTTTTATTTCTGAGAACTACTTACAAATGTTTTCATATGCACTGTACATCTTTTTCACATAAACTTTCTCAGTTCATTTTGTGCATTTACAAAAAAATTGGATTCCCAAAATCAGTAAAATTCATTCCACCAATTGTTTGCACCGTCCAGCTTGATGTTTTCATTTTCAAAAAATGCTGTGCTTTCACCATTCAAAAAAGCACATACACCTTTATTTACAAAACTTTGGTTTGAGGAGCTTTTTGTGATATCACTGTGAAACCCCTGCAACCAGTATTTTAATTTAGATTTGTAGGTGTTGCATTGGTGTGTGAAAGACGGAGACTAAGAGATCCCCACTCCGTTTGTTTGTAAGGAAATGTGTATTTTCTACATACCTTCTTGCTGTGCCACAATTATGTGTGAACAAAGTTCCACAATCACATGTGTTGGTGATACAATTAGTTTTGTTTATTGGCCCTTTCCGATTACACGTGTTTCGGCATTGACTATGCCGTTTTCAAATCAGGGCATATCCTTCAGCGTTATTCATATATGCATGTTTGTTTCTTGCAGCTCGCGTCGTGTGTAATGTACATTACACACGACGCGAGCTGCAAGAAACAAACATTTTCAGCAGATGGTATTTACCCAAGTACTATCTCAATATCTCTACAAACAGAAAGTGGTATAGATACATTGACTATGTGATTTTCCTATGGCGAGGAAACATCGAATCCCTGAATGAATTCTTTGACCATCAACATACTACCATTGAGTTCACAATGGAATATTCTAAAACGTCAATTCACTTCTTGGACCTCTGCATACAAGCAAAAGTAGGACATCTTGCTTGCACTCTGCATAAAAAAACAACTGATAGAAATACCTTCTTGCATTTCAAGAGCTTCCACCCCATGTCACTAAAGGAAAATTTGCTGTATAGCCAATTTCTCAGGGTAAGAAGAAATTGCACAGTAATGCAGATTATTATGTACATGCCAATAAATTAGCCAATGATCGGAAAGAATGAGGCTATCCCAAGAAATTGGTATCACACGCCCTCAAGAGAGCAAGGTTCAGACCCAGGGAGAATTTGTTGGAACCAAGTCCGAGAAACCAAACCCAAGATCGGATAACATGTGTAACAACTTACAGTACTCAATTGTTTGCAATTAAGAAGACACTCTTAAAGTACTGGCCAATGGTGAGTCAGATAAGGGCAAACCTTTGTTTGCTTTTAAAAGATCTAGGAACCTGAGAGACAAACTGGTTCATTCTACAAGCCAGGCTGCTCACAATACCAGTCATAGAATTCTTCGACCATTGATAGGCCATTTCCAATGTGGAAATTTCTGGGCCTGTCAATTCACTAAGAAGGTGTCCAGCTTCCAAATTGAAGACAGAAGATGGGACATACGTTTCCTATCCAACTGCAAAACAGCGAGTGTGGTTTACTGTATCCAATGTCCGTGTGGACTGAGATACGTAGGGCAGACCATGAGACCAGTCCACACGCAAATTAATGAATATCGCTCCAGGATCAGATGTAAGAACCATCAGGCACCGATGGTATCCCACTATGTCGCCTTCACCCATTCTCCTGATGACATGCAATGGTTGGTAATTGATATAGTTAAAAAAAGCTCCAATATGCAGTGAGCATTGAACAATAAAGAGTACAGATGGATTCATGGCTTGAGAATGCTTGATAAACATAAACGTCTCAACAGAGAATCCCCTGCCTACCAACTGCAGTCGTAGGTACTTTCATTTCCAGCCAGAGCCTCCTCTCTGGGTCTTTATTGACATGTATGACACCAGCAACAGCTGCCACTTACATATGGGTGAGCATGTTACTACAGATCTGACATGCTTTTGAGCAACTGTAGATTTACTCATGTATAGATCATGGGATGGAGCACATACCTCTCTCAGAGGTCCCTGTAGCATCCTCTGAGAAAGAAAATATCTCGGCAATGCCTGGTAACATATAAGTAGAGGTCATTTGGCCTCTGGCCCCTGACCAGGTATCTATGTACGATCATAGCCGAGCGGGTCACGTGCTTGCTGCACATTACCTCTCTTCATGGGCCTTCATGTAGGCTTATATACTTGAGTCGAGACGGGTTATTCCTTTGTACCGAAACTGCTATTGCTATTTGTGGCTTCATCGTGTCACATGCAGAGCTCTGGTGAACCCGTTCGAGTCGTAAATCCAACAGAACATATGCCGTTTTTCAGCACTATGGTCCTTTCTAGGACCTGGTACTAACTTGAATGCGAGCAGCATGACATACATTGCTGCATCCATATTCACTAATATTGGGCTGGTATAGACAGCTATTCTATGCAGCCCATTGTGAATAGGGTGGCTCTCTAGGCCCTTGCACAATCTTACCAGAGGCAATTAAGGCCCCTTTGAAGTTGTCCAGGCATCTATAAGTATACACAGCCATCTTGCCGTAGGAGGTTATCAATATGTACTTAGGGTGTTATTCCACCTTTGACCACTATTCTTACGATGGTGCATTTTCATCAAGTAGGAAGCAGAGGCACCCAGGCTGTGTTTCCAACAGAACCTGGATACAATTTCTGGAGACTGTCTATCTCGTGGTCTCGCTCTCCCGCTGCGGTAAGCTTGCAGCTCGCGGCTCATTCATCGCAGGGCTGAACATCACAGACGTCTCTACGCGGCAAGGATTTCCTCCGCATTGAACTTTTCGCTTGTTCATTTGCGCATTTTCTTACAGTGATCCACTTTTGGGAACACCCACGGTTTCGAATCGTATGCGGCATCTGCCACGTGCCGTTATTCACATACGGCCTCTGCATCATCAGCAACATAAGGTACAATCAGTCTACCTTCTGGTTTTTTGTCCTTGTTTGATAGGCCATTTTATAATATATAAGCCTGTATTTATTACTTTACAGTGACCCTTAGGGAATTGTGCATAATATTCACAGGTACACAGCTTCTTTTTTAGATATTGTCCGGTGCTGCTGACTGTATACACTACAGTTGACCCTCTTGTGTTCCAGGATGTTTAGATCTATGTGCTTATATCGTTGGACTACACGTACAAGCGCAGTTGTTTCCCCCACATTCAGCGCTGTCACAGGTAATGATGCCTGCCCATCGCTTTTTGTCCTTGGGGATTATCTTGCGTGCACACTGCCAGCATGCCACTAAGCACGCATTGCACCAGTATAGTTGGTGCACCTCCTGCCCACACCACCTGTGAGTGGCATTGAGTTTGGGTTTTTCCTTCACTTTGGATGCACGATTCTAGGAAACCATGCACCCTAAGGGTTTTCCCCTTGGTAGCTATTTATAACAGCAGTACATTCAAGCCTGCATGCCCATTAACACTTTTTATGTGACCTAATGGCAAAACATCGTACTTGGTTTATTCAGACATCCATAATTGTTGCTCACACCTGACTCTAAGTATTCTTTTTCCTCATTTGTGCCTGCCATAATGCTTGGATGTGTTCAAAATGAGGGCATTCTTTTCACATATCTATACACATTTCTTGCGCTGCACCGAGGGTTAACTGACTTCTTTCTAAACACTGTAGTTCAATATTATTAAGTTCTGTGCTGCTCTCTATTCTCTAGATATTCTATGTTCTAGCATTCTTTGATTTACCTTTTCCTATCTCAAATCTTGTAGTGAGATTGGGAGAGCGTTGGAGAGTTAGATATTTTCATTTCTCCATTTTCAGTGACTTGTTCTTCTCCCTTTCTTGTCTCTGTTTCCTCTGCCCTAGGGACACTGCTCTTACATAGCTGACCTCAGGTCCTGAGGAAGGCTGTCTTCTTTAGATCATCACGCCAAAACGTATTTCACCAAGCCATTTCGACTCTCTTAGTGGGTGTGAGTGATGAGCCTGTGCACGGAAGTACAGGTTATATACATAGGCCTATAGCAGAACTGTAAGAGAGAGTGGGATAGTGTTCATACATGAACCAATAGCTAGAATCCCATGTTCTACAATGAAAACAAGTATTGTGGGTCCTTTTTCGACTCTCAAAATTGTAGTGGAGTTGAAATATAGCTGTTGTTTTACAACATTTTGTATTGTTGGATATTAACCTATTTTGTGAGTTATTTAGTTAAACTTTGAGCTTATAGGAAAGCTTCTCCTTTTTTCTTTTTCTTTTCTTTTGCCTTTTCTGCTTTGTATGTTGATATTCATTTATTATTGACATTTCTGTTTTTGTTTAATTCTGATGATTTGTTCCTATTTGTATTTTGTAATATGCTCTAAAATTGAGTTTGTTTTAAAACTGTATTGTCATATGTTTTGTAATATGTTTGTAAGCCTTTGTATAAAGAATCAATAGTTATTTTGTAATACATGATGAAAAGTACTATTGAGTTTGGTGTTAGATCTCATGTTCAGTGAAGAGATAAAATTGACCAAAATAGCTCAGATAATTGCATACATGGTAGGCTTAAATACATATGTGATGTTAGCTTGAACATATAGAGAATATTGGGACACGTCTGGTAATATTGATGAGCACATCCAGACAGGAGTGATCCTTGATTTTAAATTTCTGTGTTTTTACGTTCAGACAAAAAACTGGGGGTGCAGGTTATTTATACACTGCATCACCTGAGTACGATTACCTGTGGGGACACATTTTGCTGGTTTACTGTATACAATCAAACTTTCACTCCCTCAAAACCAATAGTACCAGAGATGCCACACAACTCAGTGTATCTTTTCAAATTATTCATCTAACATTCTCTCAACATCCACACAGTGAGATTTTTTTTAGCAATAGCCACATCCATCTTCCCTACACACAACAATTAAAACACCTACTACCCTATCTTCCTGTAAACCACAACACCTCATTGGCTAATACCCTTAGTCTTTTTCCACGCCAGGCATCATCAAAAGTCCCATATGTGGCACGTGCCTTCCACGGACCACTGTGGTGTCTGCGGAACACGTAACACAAGGATAGCCCTTCTACGCTTTCCACTTTCATGTTCTTGACACTCTCTCATTGGCCACTTTTAATGAGGCACACATCCATCTACCAATCATATCCAAAAACTCTACATGTAACCCTGTCATTTTAGTTCAGCACTTCAGATGTACTCTTAAACTCTCAGAGCCTATGTCTCCTGTTACTCACAACCATCTGCATCAAAAACTACTTTAAGAATCTCCAATATTTCTATTTGCAGATTCAACAGCATCTGCATCTATCAAGACAAAGTACAGGTATGCCCATATTTGTTAAGTATTTTTTTCAGCACTTCCTCACATCAATTGGCAGTAGCTTACACAGCTGTGTGTTTAAAAATGTTGCTTTTTAGGAGCATTTTCATGAAAGACAAAAAATGCATATGTGCATTTAAAGCAGCACTGTGAGTAACTTTTTTCTAACATGTTCAAATGACAATTGGTGTGTGCTAGTTCAATATGTTGGCAGTACATGCAAACTTGTCAACATGACCCGTTCCAATCTATAAATGCTTATCAAGTTTTTCTTTTTCCTTTGTATTCTGTCACTTCTAATGCCACTTCTCCCATTATAAAACTCAGAATATAACTCCCAGAATGCAAATCCAGGACTGCATGGAAGCTTGCAAAGTATGACATGTACATTGAATTAAAAATGGAAAATGTTGTGCATTTAAAACATTCTTTTTAGCAGCCACTTCATTAAAGTTAACAAATGCATGTATACATTTGCAACACCACTGTTTGTAAATGCACATGCAAATGATGTGTAAAATGTTTTTAAGTGCCACTCGGTATGTGCAAGTTTAATAGCCTGGGAGCAAATGCATGCTTGCTAACATAACCTGTTCCAATGTCTAGGTGCTTATCAAGTCCTACTTTTTTCTCTGCATTCTGGACTTGTAGTCCAACTTTTCTAATGGAAAAAGTGCAATTACAACTCCCACAATAGAAACATAAAAAACAACACTTAATCAGCACCTAGATATTAGAATGCATCATATTGGCAAATATACATGTACTGCCAACATATTAAACTTCCATTAAACTTCCACACATGTGCCACTTACAAATGTTCAACAAATCTTTTCCATCTGCTTTTCTTTTCTTTTATAAAAAAGTTACACACAGTGCTGCTATAAATTCACAAATCCATTTTTTACTTTCATGAAAATGTTCCTAAACAAAACCCTTTTAAAATACTGCGCATTTTCCATTTATAATTCCATATAAATGTCACACTTCCAAACCTCACTCATCACATCCCTTACACTGCCACCATTCCTCACCTGTTGACAGATACATGTTCACCACCAAAGTATCTATATTCAACACTTCCCCTTACATATAAAGTACTCTTCTTTCCAAACCTCTATTATAAGACACCAAACACTGCTTAGTTTAGTTTAGTTTATTTATTTATAGAGCGCAGCAAGCCCTTAGGCAACTGGGCGCTAAACTTACATGTTGCAATAGTACAGACATTTATGTGAAATATCAAACAATGAGTACATCAGTTACAGGTAACAATGCAATAAACAATAAGGTGGCATGGATTAAAATATACAAGCAGAGGAAAAAGGAGAAAAAGAGCATGTATAGTGTACAGGAGTATGCAAGGCGGTCTATATCAGGCAGGCTAGGAGTTGGAAAAGGTAACTTGCTCTTGAAGCCACGATTTTGTCTTATTCCGGAATAGGTGGTAGGAGGGTTACTCTCTTAATGTGAAGGGGAGGGCATTCTACTTTTTGGCTGCGAGGACAGGGAAACTGGCTCCACCTGCACGTTGAAGCCTAAATCTGGGTATGTTGACACTGTACCTTAAGGCAGTTCTGGTGGGCCGTGGTGATGTGTAGCGGGAGATAGTGTTGGCCAAATAGTTAGGTGCCTGGTTGGAGAGGCATGTTTGCATGAGCAACAAAGTTTTGAAGGCTATTCTTGTGTTGACTTCTTGGGAGATTTAACGCTGCATTTTATTGATGTTTTGTTGTGATGTGCCCAGATATAGTGCATTACAATGGTTCCATGTGATATTTTTGCCGCAGAAATATTGCAATGCAAAAATATCGCCATATTTTTGCGGCGAAAATAACACATGGACACCGCAACCACAGCACCTAATATTTTCGCCACCAAAAATATCGCCTATGGCCGTTCCCGACGACCATATGTACGCCGATATCTTTGCTGCCAAAAATATTACCTGATACCATTACAACAGTCAAGCTTCGAGAGCACTAAGGCTCTAGCTATTGCAATGCAGTTCGCTGGGGATAGGTATCGTCCGCACGCTGTGATGAGCTTACATGTGTAGGCAGATGAGGAGGCCAATGCATTTGTTTGTCTAGTCAAGTTTACAGCAGAGTCATTGTAGATTCCTAGTGTTTTCACCACATTAGCGACTTTGATGATGTTGCCGTCAATGTTAAATGAGTTGAATGGTACGTCCACACTTTTCAGGTTGGCGTATCATCGTTAAGACAGAGCTCATGCTTCGCCATCCAGGCTTGTATGATGAGATAAATGTTGTTGAGTGTCCCATTGTCCACATTATAGTCACCAGTAATGGGGATGAGTATCTGGGTGTCATCTGCATAGTTTGTATAGGTGATAGTAAAGTTTGTAAAAGAGTGGATTGGTGAATACACTGTAGAGAAGGGGACACACAAGAACCTTGGGGAACCCTGTAAGCGATAGGAGTCGGTATAGCAGAGGCCGAGAGTGAGAAGACCCTTATCGATCTGTTATTAAGGAATGATTCAATCCAGGCATTAGCTTGGTCTGAAAAGTGTGCAGCCGATGATAGGGGTTTTGCATAGAATTGTATGGTTCACCAGATCAAAAGCTGTGGATAGGTCCAGTAGGAGAGGCAGGGCAAGCTAGACTTTGTCTTTCATGAATTGGATTTGGGTCTTGAGGTCGATAAGGGCGGTTTCAGTTCTGTGTCTAGGTCTAAATCCTGATTGCCTTAGTCCTAGTAAATTATTGGATTCAAGGTGTTGTATCTGCAGGTAAGCAGATAGGTCAAGAATTTTTAATAAAAAAGGATCTGTAGTAATGGGTCTGTAATTGGCTGGGTTGTTGGGGTCTAGAGAAGGTATTTTTAGAAGTGGGAGTACCCATACATCTTTCATGTTATACAGTACTTTGCTTGATTTAAAGGATGCATTAATGACTGAGGTGATAAAGGGGTCTAATTCCTTCACAGCTTCCTCGGCAAGGGGGGCAGGACATGCGTCACCCTGGCAATTAGATGGTTTGAGATTCAAGATAATGGTTTCAACCTCTTTGATGGTGAGAAGTTGAATTGAGGATGTATGTTATTGATTGTTGGGTTAGGTTTCTGAGTGGAATCAGTATTAGAAATAAGGGACTTCTTCATTGCTATTTTATTTTGTAACATGGCGATTTTGTCTTGGAGAGCCTTCTGTATATTGGTGCACTATTGGGTGTCTTTGATACACGTGTCAGAGGGTGGGGCTGGAGTTTCTAACTCCTTCAGGATGTTAAAGAGTTCTTTCGTGTTGGACTCAGCTTTGCAGATACAGTCATTGTAGCTATCTTTTTTTGCTTGGATTATGGTTATTTTGTAGTTGATGAAGGGTGCTAAAAAGTTAGCTTTGTTTTCGGAAGAGGGATTGTTCTTCCATAGGATTTCCGATGATCTTTTAGTTTTTCTGAGTACCTTAAGATGGGGGTGTACCAAGTCTTGAGGTGGGCCCGTGGTTTGGCCTTGCAGAGTTTCATGGGCGCTAATGTGTTAATTATCTTAAGGATGGCGTGATTATATAAATCAACTAGGGCTGTAGGGTCATTGGTGGTCGTAGTGGGGTTGATAATTGGCTGCAGTAATGGGATGAGATTGTCTATTGTAAGCTTACGTTTGTTCCTAGTCATCACGGCTGGTGCTTGGAGAGTTTGGGGAGTGGGTGAGGCAGTTCCTATGAGGTTGAACCTGATGAGATGGTGGTCGGTCCAAGCGCAAGGGGAGTTGGTTAACAATGATGCAACAACAATGCTTCATTGCATTACTACTAGGCCACAGTTTCCCTATTGTTTACAAACAGTGCACCACATTACAAATATATTGCACCATAAACAGAACACTTCTTTAATTACCATCAGCAGCACTAAAGTAACCTACAAAGGCACCCCTTTCTTACACACATTATTGCCCTGTTCCTTCTAAACTCTTGAACAGTACTATTCCTACTCCAATTGTTCTAACAACAAAGTTATCATACTTTAGTAGACTATCCATACCAAACCCTTTATTAACTCTTTTTCCTAACAACTCCTCCGACATTCATAAATGACAACCTCTTTTACTAAAAGTATTTCACCATTACCATATATACGCACTAACTTTATTTTACAATTACAGGAAGGAAGAACATCCCTGAAGACACCAAGCAACAGAAGACTACTCTTCACATCGTACAAAGTAAGTACATTATAATAGTATTAATTTCTCTATTATTGTTACAATATTTTCACTGTATTTTTATATTTCAACAAGCACACTCTTTCTATTCTCATCTAAACACCACCAATATAACACACACTGATCTGCTCAAAACATCATAATGTTCCTACTTAATAATTCACACCATCACTCTCTTACTCACTAACCCAAACTCTTTACACCTCTACACACTCTTACTCTTACATCCTTTCCACCCACAACTATCATCCCACTCCACAACCACACCACACTCTAATCATCTCTACCATCACACGCACACACCCATTCACAAAACATCCATATACATTATCATAATGTTTAAACCCAAACTTTCTTTTTGCCAACAGACACAGCAGAATACCTACTAAAAAGCAACCCCATAGAAATAAAGAAAACATAGAGCAGATAAAAATAAAAGCAAACCATCTAGTTATCCACCTCTAAAACTATCGATAGAGAACATTGAAACAAAACTTCTAGTAACGTCACTCAACAAAACTGACTCAGCAACCACTAAAAAAAGAAAGGACCCTCCTCTAAAAACTATAAGTTAAAAGAAATGTATAAACAAAAGCAAACCTACTAATGAACCTAACACTATATCTACCACTGTTAGCATAGACACAGTAAAGCATTCCAAAACAATGTTATGAAGATAGCTGAAAAGTCCCTTAAAAACTACAGCTGAAGACTAATCCTTGAAGCTCTAATTGACAGCACATGTATACTAAAAAGAAATGTGGTCATATTATTTTTAAACAGAATGAACCCACTAAATAAAATAAATCAGTACATTACAAAAAGAAATTCTGAACATGCGCAATGTCAATATAGAAACCGTTTCAAACTTCTGTGACAGTGAACGGGTTCACACAAGCAGCACAGAACCATATTTCAATGTAGAGGCTTATAAACAAGAAAATAAAACACAATTTCCAGAGACAGTAATGGCCGAGTGCACGAACTGGTAGAAGACACCATTATGGCCCAAGAACTCCTTATAGAAAACGTTCCCAACAAACATTATAACAACTGTTCCTTTCGGCCGAACAATCCATCCAGTGTAAAAATGGACATGCAGCTGAATGTGTAACGTATGCCAACAAAACTTGAAATCTTTTTGACAATTCCTCAATCACTATGTGAAACTAAAAGACAAAAGTAGAATGAACAATTTACAAAACTATGGGCTCCTGTCCAGTGTGCAGCCACACTGCGCTGCAAGGACATTCATTAGCCTGAATTTCAGGAACTGCTTGCAAAAGCACCTTTCATCACATCCAAATGTTAGCAGCACACCATTCCACTATATGAAATCTTTTGCATAGACTGTACTATGCAAAAAGTCCTGCTCTACAAGCAATTTAAATAACATTCTCCTACATGGAACAGCCAAACAACTCCTTCAAGAAATAGAGCACATCCAAAGTAAATATTTTGGAGCTGACATTCACATAGAAAATTCTGTACCTTCAGAAACCATTAGTGAAAACCGTACAAACACAAACCTCATAACAAACAGATACAAAAAATAAATAGCAAAGTTTCAAAACACATCTGCTGAAATACCAGAACAAGTGTGTGTCTGTTGTCAGAGAACCTTTTATAAAATGAGCACAAACATAGTAGATATGGCCTACAAAATAGAAGACAATGAGGAATCCCAATGGTTCCAATTCGCTTTATATCTAACAATAGCAAATAACAAAAAAATAACTGACCCCTCAATAGTTTGCAGATACTGCAATACAAAGCTTGGAAATAACCAAATGCCATCACGTGCTGTCACTAACAAACTTAGAAATATTCCCACTTCCAAAGTCTCTACAACAAGTTAACTTTTATGAGAGCTTTATAATGCCAACAGGACACCCATTTCAAGCTATAATAGGCCATCAACTCAAAATAGCCAAATTACCTTCTTTTGAGTTACTAAAAGGCATTTGTGGCAAAGTAGTTTATTTGCCATTTGATCTTAAAGAAAATGTAGAAACCCTTGGAGTACAACGGCCAATAGATACATCTTTGATTGTAGTAGTTAATGGTGTACCAACATTTGGCAACAAATAGCAACTTTAACAAGTTTAGACAAGCCTACAATATCTTAAAGAAAACAATGAATACTACAAAGATATAAACAAAGAAGAGAACATAAGAGAAACCACCCAAATAATCCAGGATACACCAACAACTGGCCAATTTGAACGTGTAGATCCTGTTACTGCAGCCACCATTTTTGGCCAGTATACAACTCACCCACTACACTCCAAAGACACCACAGAAGATGCATTAGAAACTTATCAAGCCAAAGGATCTCCAATGAGAAAATGAGACAAAAGTGTAGAAGAACATTCCTTCCCTCTACTCTTTCTTACAGGAATAGGAGGAAGATATGATGAACGGTCCACACTAATAACAGCATCAGAATATCACCCTTTACGAATATATCTGAAGACCCCAGATTCAGACAAAATGTACATTCTATGCCAAGAATCCTAGGCCCTCCCAGAATATGCATGGGATGACTGACATGACCGCTTACGCATAGCAAACCAAAATAAAGACGGAATAGTGATACATTCCATCAGCAGAACTCTGTTCTCTTGACCCAGCCAATGTATCACAGTACTTTCACAATAGCTTCTTTGCCATGCTGCACTTCATCTGCAATAAAAGTATCCCTCCACTCGGAGAATCCAGAGGAGCACCACACATCTTTTAGTTTTTTTTAGATAAAAGATGCTGCCAATTTGGCCACAACAGTGATTCCACTGGTGTACAGTTTATTCAAAAATACGTAACTGGCAACATCCCTTCAGAAACCACTCAGAGTGACCTAAGTATCCAAATGTTACGCTTCCAAAAACATATTTGTGGCAAATACTGCAGATGTAGATATAAAAACAAAGGTCAATATTTTACCAAATGTCTCTTTGTCTTCTCTAGACCAGTTTCGGCAAAAGGATAAGTAAAGATTTTGATGTCTTCTGTTAGACACAGTGTAAACGGTAAATCACCTAACAAGACAGACAATATTAAAAGGCATGAACCATCAAAGTACATTAATGATTACAATGCAATCATTGCCCTCTTGTAAAATGCACATATACACATAATATATTTCAGACAATTCCACTGCTGTTGCAAGATATTTCACAGCCTATCTCATCAAAGCGGAGAAAACAGAGCTAAAAGACCTCTGGGATGACGTATCATCTGACAAAACAATGTCACAAAAATTGTACAGCTTTGGTATAAAAATGCTCTCCCATAGAGAATGCGGGTGCTACAAAGCTGCACACCATTTAACAGGTACAGCCTTGTATGGAAAATCTGAACACATTGGCTTGCTGTACCTTGGTCTGGCTTCATCTCTCGAAAAAGAGTACTGAAATCATACCAAGTGATAGAAACAATAGCCACAAATGATCCCAACAGCCAGGCCATTTAAAAAATAAATAATAGACACATAGTACCCAAACAGAAGTACTGCTTTGGAAAACATGCCCTGTACCACATAGCCCAAAACTATTCTTACAAAAATAATGTCACACCAGATAAGACAACTCGCAAATATTTAGTCTCAACTTTCAGAGGAAGCCTAGTCAAATTTAAAAAATCCAGCCTAATTAATCATATAAAATTATCATTTGAATCTCTGCAAACATAGGGAAATTTATTACATCGCCCTCCTGCAACATTTTAAACCATTGAGAAAAGAAGAAGAATGGAAGGTAACCATGATTCATTTGAAGCTACATTCAATCAAAGCAGCAACAAAAAATTATTTCAAGCAATACAAAGAAATGTTGGAAAATGATCTCCAACAAGAGGAAGAAGTTGACGCTCAAATAGATACAGAAACTCCAGTGGGAAGTCAACCTTCTCTTACAGGAAACCAAGAACCACTTGGAGAACCACTAATTCTAAATGAAGTAGAAATCGCCATGAAGTAGAACATTCCATGTATCAAGATTAACAATCGGAAGAAGTCTTGTCAGTGCTGACATCACAGCTAAATGATGAACAACTCACCATTTATCTGAAGTCACTGAAGAAATTGAACATGGTTCTAAACATGAAACTAAACCTGTAAAAATGATAAACCTCTGCTCCAGCATGTAATTGTTGAAGCTTGTTCTGGAAAAAAACATTCTTAATTAAAATAATCTGCACATTTCTGCAAAACTTAACAATCGTTCAGCTGTAACAGCCCCCACAGGTCTAGCTGCCTAAACCATAGGAGGTCTAACTTTAAACCAACTACTGCTCCTTTCAATAGCACACCAAAACAAATTTGAATACTGCAAATTATCAATAGAATCTGCCACTGAAGTACGCAGAATTCTGAAACAAAAGAAATGGCTCCTTGGAGATGAAGTAAGCATGGTTTCCAACCTCATGCTGGCTTTAAATCACCTCAGAATGCAAGAAGTCCTAAAAACGGACTATCAAGAACTGTTTGGAGGAAAACACATTATTGTTTTAGGAGACCTCCTACAGTTGACACCAGTAAAAGGTGAACCTATTTTCAAACATTAGTACAAAACACAGCAAAACCCTCAGCAGCATAAGACATGTAAATCTCTATAAACATGTTCAGGAAAAAAAACTGAAAACATGTGTTAGTCTGCAGACCTCACCTATGCTAACATTTTAAAATGCATTAAAATTGGTCTGCTTACTAAACATGCACAATCCATCTTAAATAGTAGACCAATGCCTGAGCTATATGGGTGAACCACATCTGCTCCTGATGTAATGGAACAATTAACTCGACAACATATAAAATACATGTCCTTAATGCCAACCCTAGCAAGCTGTACTCAATTTAATGTGTGCAAATGGGCCCTGAGAGTCCCTCTGCCAGACATTAATTCTGGTTACGATAGCCTTACCCAGATTCTTTAGCTCACTATCTTTCACTAAGGAGAAATATCCAAAACATATCAGTCTTTGTCTTGCCCTGGGGCAGTCCAGCTCCGAAATGCTAGGCAATTTTCCACTGAACAAGAGTACCAACAGCAACCCCAGACACTTGTTTCGGTCTGGTTGGACCTCATCAGTAGGGTGGAGCTGTGCCTCTATAAGAATAGTGAGCAAGGGGTCCTAGTGGGGATTCCCCTAGTAACTTAGGATGACCTAAAATTACTTAAAATTATGTTAATTTGCATATTTAAGTAACCTTGGGTCTCACCCTAGCTACTTGGAAAATAGAAAACCCTAGAAAATCCTAGAACCCTAGACAATAGGCCACATAATAGCACAAGTATTTCTGTTCAAAGACATGTTTGTACCTAGATCAGCATATGCTGTCACTATTCCCAAATTACAAGGTCTAACCATAGATCATGCATTTATTGACATTGAGAGCACAGTCATTAAAGAAGGTATGAGTTACGTAGCACTTTCAAGTCTACGTACACTCAAAGTCAACGCTGACATTCTTTGCATCCTAGTGTACAACAGGCTATGTGCATTGTACATGCCCATCTACATATGTACCCTTTACCTCAAAAAGTTAAACCTTTCAAAAGAAAAGTGATACAAACAAAACCTATAAGAGAGCTCCTAACAATACCTCCATATAAACAACTGCTACTACATCAAGCAATAGAACCACAAATCCGTCTAGTGCAAACACTAGTGCACATCTATCAGAAGATAGAAAGACAAATATTTCTTCTAAAAAACAATTGAAGCCCCATCAAATGACATAGAGACACAACTCTCTGGTCCATTTAAATTTAGCAACACGACTGGAGTAAATTGCTATGCAAAGGTAGCAATCAATATTCTCTTCCAATTGCCACCAATTGTTCAAAACATTTACTTGAACAGCTCAGATCAGTTGTGTTTACAAATGCCCGTACTTCATAAAAATGCTGCAAAGAATCCTGATAACACTTACAGTGTCTCAGGTATAAGGCAATAATTGGACTACTGTACAGGAATGGTACAATTTACCATAAACACACAGAAGGATCCACAAGAATGTCTAATGAACATACTACATGTACTAGAAACCAAAAATATACATATATATATATATATATATATACATGCGGTCTCTGCAACCATGTTTCACAAGAAAACATTTGTAATGAATGATTTGTGTTGTATCCATACCAAATTGTGAATCCATTCCATTTCGCCAGCTTCTGCCAAATGCAAAGCATGGCATATTATGCACTTGTTGCACTTTTTGCAATTCTGGCACTCGCTCCACCATACAAATATACTCACATAGCCAATATCTGATACTAATGCTTTTGAGGCGCAATGCAGATGGTACCGAAAACAACTGCAAGCTTCACACATGGCCAAGTATCTCTTGGCAAGAAAACCTTCACAACAGTAAACATAATCTACCACACTGCTGCCACAACCACTGCAGGTCACTATATTGCATATGTCAAAAAATATGCGGTTGGTTTGAATGTAACGACACGTCTGTTACTCTAAAACATAGGTTACCAGCAAGTCTAACAGATGCCTACTTCATATTCCTTAGACCCAAATTTAGTCACAGAACTCTAGTACAATTAATAGTTACAATACGTCAACTGGTATCTAACTACATCCATAATACATCCATAATACTACAATAGTACAATACTACTTTTAAAAGGCAAAAGACAAAATAGTTAGAATATGCCAACAGGTATCTAACTACTTTAAAAATCCCCTTTATTGCACTGAACTCCAAATACAACATCACAATTCTTCTTACTACAAAACTTCTTCTAATGTCCAATATACTTAAAATTCACCAACATGTATCGAACCACTTTAGAAATCCCCTTAATTACAACACACTTCAAACATACTGTCACACTTTCACTACGTAAATGTAATAAGGTTTGTTTTCCCAATTACCCAATGATTATTGAATGTCAATACAACAATTGCGTAGCACACACTAATGTTGTACCAAACGTAGTAAAAAGAATGTAGTAATTATGAGGGTCTAAATAGAACATAAATATGTGAAATGGTATGCAATTAAACATTTTAAACTATCATGCGTAACATACTTTGCTGGGTTTTCTTCACAAAGAAAGAACCAAAGATTCCACCTTCATTACCATCTGCAACTAAGCAACCCTGCTAAATGCAATCATATTTGTTATCTTTACAAAGAAACAAATACAAATTTGATAAGCACTACCCTCAATTGTACTGCATTGATAAATTCTATTTATATTTCAATTGTATTATTCCACCATATTACAAATACTGTATACTACCCCTATGGTACCTATAATTTATATACACATATCACTGGAGTGTATAGGGCCAGTGGCCAGATTCTTGGGGGCATGGGCAGATTGGGGGCATGCCCTACGGCCATGCCCCCAAGAATCTGGCCACTGTCCTCAACCACCACAAAATAATTAAACCATATGACAAGTACATCCAATACATGTTGAAATAAGAAAACTCATCCAGAATCCCCTCCCAATTCAAGAGATGTCCACGGACACCTAAATTGACCACAGACTCTGCGGCATATGCAGACCCTTTGTCCGCCTCTCAAAACAGCTCCATATCATCTTTATTCCACTCCTCTTCCCTTTCCAGGCTCTCTTTCAGCCACCAAATAACCCCCAATGTATTTCCCAAGCCATCCATTCACTGCGCCGTCCGCGGAGGTGTCTAGTCAAATGGTCGACAGACAAATGGTCGACACAATTTGGTCGACAGGACAAATGATCGAATTTGTTTTTATTTATATATATATATATTTTTAGGTTTTCGTTTAGGGAGAAAAAGGGGTTTTTAGCAAAAACAAGGTGGTTGGGGGGGACCCCCCTAAACCCCCCCCCCAAAAAAAAAAAATGTGAAAAAACAAAAAAAAAGAAAATCGATCATTTGACCTGTCGACCTTTTGGTTTTGACCATTTGTCCTGTCGACCATTTAGATTCGACCAAATGACCTACAACCTTCCGCGGACTACCGCGCTTTCCACAGACTACAGCAAAATCTGCAGGCCCTTTTTGCACTTATAAATATAGCCCCATATCATCTTTGTGCCACTCCCCCACCTTTCCCAGCCCCTCTTTCCACCACCAAATAACCCCAAATGAGTTTCCCAGACTTTTTCCCCACCACAATGTCTGTGGTCAGAGGAAGCTGTCCGCAGATCCAACATGGCGATCGTTTCAAGGACTATGACGCACCTCATGCTTTTCACCATCCAATCAGTGTGGTCATCCGATATCTGAAGACATCACCATGCACCCACGGCCAATCAAAGGGCTGTCCCAGACAAAACAGGGAAGTGGGTCCGTGGACTGAACCAAGATATCACTAATTTTGTTTTACCTACTTTTTGCCCATTTTAAAAACACTACTGAATGGATTTACACCAAATTTACAAACACATGCTTTCAGGACCAAGCTGCCACTCCTGCCACAAATTTGGTGAAAATCCATCTTGCAATTTGGGCTGTAGGCATGAGCCGTTTCTCTTTTCCATTGCATAGATGGGGAAAACCACACATTTTGGGACACCCTCTATAACTCTGCCCACTCTCCACCCTGGACAAAACCTCACCAGACATTGGGGGCACTATATCTTTTTAGAAAAGTTTGCTGAAGATAAGTCCGTCGGGGGCAAACTTATAAACCACCCACAAAGTGCTCTTTTTTATGGGTTTAATTATAACCACGGGGATGCTACTGCAGGCCCTGTAAAATATATATTTCCTTTTTATCACTCAAAAAACATTGTTAAAGGCCTTGACTTAATCAACCATTGCTCTGGTATTGATTACTTGGCAGGTAATTCTGTTCTAAAGTCCCTTGTTTCTTCAATATATACAACAAATATAAAATGTGGGTGTACATGTTATTTTAGATTCTAAAAGCACGCTCAGCCTAATTTAATCGTAAGTGTACATTGTTTGCATGGAACCACACAGGGGTGGTCCTAGGGGTGGGCTGGGGGGGTTATAGCTCCAGTTCTATTGGTTGAAGCCCCGGAAAAAAGCTCAGAGGCTACAACCAAAGGGCTAGCTAGCCCTGAGTCCTGACAGTCCCAACATTAGTGTAGCCCCGAATCTTTTCCAGACCCAGCAACACCCCTGTAACCACCTGAAATTGGCCCTTAGGTGCTGTGGAGTCAACTGCATGCAATTCTACACATGTGCAAGGTCCTCTCCATCTCGTCAAAAAGTAAACACGGCCTGCAAATACACTTTGCAGGTGGTGTTTACTAATGGCTTCCTTTGAAATCTGCCTGGTATGACCAGGTGCAAAAACCAAGGGAGATTCCTAGAAATCCATTTGGTGTACCACTGCATAAACATCCCAGGCAGGAGTGCATCAAAACTCACTGACGAGACGGGGGAGGAATGCATGGCAAAGATCTTATCTGCCCTCCTACACCTCCTGATTGCTTGCAAATGGGCAGGAGCATTAGATGAAGGCATACATTAATATGTCTTACCTTTACGCCTCCGTTCAATGCACCATTTCAAAGAGTGGGACTGGCTGACTTTCAGCATTGTTTGTAAAGCCTGCCCTTTCTCATTTGCATTGCAGTCTTTATCCATATTTAATTTTAGATATATTTTTAAATATTTTGGTCCCAATTTATTTTACAATTCTTTCCTGCTTCATCTAAAAGCAAAGAATATTTCTAAATGATGTTCATTATAATTGAAAAGTGTACATTGCCTGTACTTTTTTCCTTAATTAAATAAATTGTTGAATCCTGATAGAACCTGCTTCATACAGCAAATATGAACCCATTATGGTTCATGCGCGCTCAAGAAGACAGGCACACAAACAAAGGGGTTACCCCATTTTCTCCTGAAGCTTGTAAAAATGATGTGGCATCATCAAAGAAGAATGAGATTTTGAATCATAAAGAACATGGCCATAGACCTACTATATGTGATAAAGTGTTATCCTCCATCTTGTCCATCACACACCACTCCCGGGAGCATGGCATTTGCTTCTCAGCCTCAAGTACAATCAAACTCATGATGACCTAATTAAGTTAAAGGCCCAAGTGAGCGAGGGCATCTAAGGAGGTCCCTGGGTCATTAACACCAGTTCCAGCTCTTGGAATGGGTGCTTAAGGCTTTTAGCATCTGTGCCATGGGCTGGGACGGGGCTAACTGGAAAGTGTTTTCTTTCCGTGAATGGGTCACTTTGCAGCATCCTGTTCACGGAAAGAAAATACTAAACAAACATGGCCACCATGGAAGAGGAAGGAAGGATCCATACGGAGCCCCTCTTCCATTTCCATGCCGGCCAAATGGAGTGGGGACACAAGTTGATGGAGATTGGCAGCGGCCCCCGGGACAGCAGCAATCAGGTAAGTGGGGTTTGTGAGGTGTGGGAAAAAATGACTTCTGGGTCGGTGGGGGGAAGATGGTAGGCGGGGGAATGGCCATCAGCAGCTTGGAACACAGGCTTAAATTGATGGTTTCAGCCCACGTTCAGTGCCTCCTGAGTGGTTGGCTCCCCACCAAAGGTACTAATAATTTTCATTTTTAGATGCCTCTTTTTTTTCCATTGATGGTTAATGCTGTATTTTACCTGTATTTTATGTTGTCTTTGATATTTTCTTCAGAGCCTGGTGTTCTTTTGGTTGATTCCATGGCAGGCAGCTGTGTATCAGTTGTGTTTCAGGATTGAGGGTATTCATTAAAGGCACTGTACTGCCCTGACTTGTGTACTCAACAGGTGGGACAAAGAAGATGGTAACACATTGATAATATGCTGACAGGATGGTTTATCTTTACCCAATGCATTAATGGGCCTGAAACCTATGCATTTTAAGTGGCTGTGCGATGGCACTGTGCCAGTCACTTTTTTAAGCAATACGAGTTTGATTCCACAGGATCAGTCAGGCTTATATTCGTTTTTAAAAGCAGGCTTAGGGGCTGACAAATCTCTGGTGGATGCCTGCCCTGGACACAGTACCAAGTAAGAGAAGGAAGAGGGAGATATTGATTGGATTGGAAACCATAGACGACCTGCAACCTCCTGGCATTACATGTTCCCCTTATAATGCACACAAAGGAAACTGGTAAGAAGGAGGTGACTAAACTGATCTTCTAGGAAGGGTAATGGCAAATTCAAAATGTCCCCCTTCGCATACTATTTTCACTCACACATTCACATCCCAATCCCATGAACTTTCCGTGCCTCATTTACCATGTGCGCAAAACCAAGTCAGGGGAGCGAAAAGGCCTCACAAAAGGGATGAAATCTGCTATGTAAGTATTAAAGGATACATATTTCTAAGAAGTTCAAGGGTCGTTTGATTTCCTAGTGATATTCAAACATATGGACACCCAGAAGTGACATCAATGTATTTGTGTGTGTTTGTAGAGGTGTAGTTGCTTGTAGACACAGGCCCTCATTACGACCCTGGCGTTAAGGGATTACCGGTACCGGTAAGGGTACCGGTAATCCCTTAACGCCTGATTACGAGGTCCCTTTGCGGGTCCGGACCTTAACAGCTGGTCTGTACCAGCCGTTAAGGCAAGGACCCGCAAAGGGACCTTGAAGGTGATTACGGTACCGCATTTTGCGGTACCGTAATTACCGCCTTCCTCATTCCCATTGAGCACTACGGGGCAAAAATGGGAATGGGGAAGGGCCAATGGTAAATGGGGAATTACTGCCCCGCCAACCTTGGAATGGGGCGGTAATTCCCCATGTCACCATGGCGGATCCAGTGAATTACCGGTTAACGCCAGGGTCGTCATGAGGCCTCCAGTGTCTAATAGGTTTACCTCTGAGATGTATAAAACTCACATTTTAAAGATCTTATAGTGCAGTGGGAAAAACTGGGACATCGTTTCAATCTGTGCATTATTTCTCTTTCTGAGTTCGAGTGATGTTGTTTTGATCAATGTACTTTTCAATTTCCTGATCATTTACTTGGTCACTCTTTTGTTGCTAACGTCTGTTTGCTGGGTGGACTGGCCTTAAAAATGGTTTCTTAAGTCAACATATATGAGCTCATCAATTTGTTCTGTTTTGATCAACCTTATCTATGCAGAATAGGTCAGATTTCAATAATGTGTTATAGGGCCTCATTACACAGTGCGCGGTAAGGGTTTACCGGTACCGGTATTTTACCGGTACCGGTAAACCCTTACCGCCTTACTACGAGGTCTCTTTGCGGGTTGGAGAATTTAACACCTGCTTTTTGCAGGCGTTAAAAACCAACCCGCAAAGGGACCAGGGAGCTAATTACGGTACCGCAATTTGCGGTGCCGTAATTAGCACCTTCCCCATTCCCATTATGCCCTATGGGGCAAAAATGGGAATGGGGAAGGGCAATGGGGGAAGGGGGAATTACCGCCCCACCAACCTTGGAATAGGGCGGTAATTCCCCTTTCCACCAAGGCGGTGCCGATATTTTACCGGCATGGACCAAGGTGCTAATAGCACCTTGGTCCACCGCCGTCCGTGTAATGAGGCCCATAGTATTAATAGTGTTTTCAATCTCTGTTTTGATCACAAGAGAAATACAAATGTTCTTATCTTAAAACCAAAACAGTTGTGATTTAAAATATAACCGTTTTAGGATGGCATATATGGATGCAATGATTCACATGCTTAGTAATACATTTCCAGAAATATAAATTTATTTTGCAAGTAGGAATCCTTTCGCTAGCATATAAATGTATCAGATTATCATGTGGTCCAATAGATATTCCACATGATGATAAAAATAGCAATGCAGCTGCAATGTGGAAAGTACATTAATCGATGTCTACAACAGTGCGTGAAAAAACAAGCCATTACTTTTTGTAGGTCAGATATAGTTATTTAAATGTGGTTACAACTACAGAATTCGTGATACTTTTCAATACAGATTTCAATACAGATTAACACATGCAATTTACTTAAGTGTTTGTGAATTTTTGTCCACATACCACAATAGGTGAACTCGCATTTTTCCACTTTAAGTGTGGGCTTACAAATTGAAATGGGGTGTTAAGTCATAGCCCAGGTGTTATGACACAATTTAATTTTGCAAGAGTGTGTGTGTGTGTAGACAAGCTGCTGAGATTGCATGTTAATATGATTAATTTACTTAATTTTAAATTATTGTAGTTGTAAACAAGGCAGCTTGAGTTATTTTTGACTTGTGGATTTTAGTTATTCCTGTGTAGACCTGTTTTCCTCCATCCTGGCATCCTACTGTGTTCTTTGCCCTCTGGATGAAACGTCTGTTCTCCACAGTGCACTATAACATCGTGGCTATGTAAGAACTACATCTTGGACTTCTACTTTTGGGTTCTTGGTCAGCTTCTTAGAGCTATAAACCCCTCTGTTATGTTTACGTCTTCCTGGTGGGTCCTGGTTCGTGGTTTCTTCTGCCAATTTCTCACAAGATTGTTACAACTCTATTGCTAGCTGTATGTGAACCGTACAACGTTTGGTGGTGAGTGCCATGCCTCGGGTTAAGCAATTATACATGACATGTCACTAAAGCACAATGATTACACATGTAGGAACACATGCTATAATGTTTCTTTTTATTAACTCTGTCACTGGAAGATTTCACTAATTTCCTATGGGTATTAGGCCATATAAATATATATATTCAGTGAAAAAACGTTATTAAAGGGATGTTATGGTTACAAGTAAAACCAAGAAACCACAGAAATTCTCCAGTTAGGGTAAACTAAGCAACCATATCTTGCGCCACCACCATGCATTACTAAGACCAGCAACCAGGACATCAAAGATGACACCACAAATGTAAATGATTACATCACTGATGATATCAATTATCTATGCCACTTGTATTTATTCACTGACATATTTAGGCCAGTTGTTTTTGTTCACTGATAGTGAGAATTTTTTTAATTCAAAAGGTGCTATATATATATATATATATAGACGTTAACCTTCTTGTATGCACTTTCTTTAGGGTTTGGTCTCAGCAAATGGTGTAAATATATGGGGCAATAAGCAGGCATGAAACACAATTAATTTGTATACATGATGCCCTATAATGGCATTGACATGTTCTGGTGGTGTTGTTTCTTTCTGCCTTACTTTAGTTTTCCTATATGTGCCTTTGATTGTTATACATTGTGGGTCTTTGTATGTATTGTTTGTACTAACACAAGTATGTGGTAAGTCTTGAATTGTTAGCTATTTATTGTATGTTCAACATTACTCAAAACTCTGATAGGGTAGCATTCCTTATTTCACAAGACAAAATTACCAGATGAAATATATTGCACTTCTATGGTGCATGCTGCAGCCATTGCCTATGTGTATGCATGATTAGGTTCCGGTTTGTTTGTTTATTTATTTATTTATTAAGCACACTGAACCCAAGGATATCTGGGCGCATTACAGGTTACATAGTTGCCGGTTACAGGAGGTATGTAGGAGGCAAGAAACACAAATGCGATAATTACAAGCCTACATTAATTACAAGAAGAAGACAGCAGGAAAGAACATATGCGATAATTTCAATAGATTACAGGTATGTACAACTTTTTCATAAAGATATCTGCAAGGGGTCAGAATAATATAGTCATTGTACATCAGTGGAGAGGAGCCCGGATTGTGTATTCTTCCTAAAGCTAGAGTTGGAAGAATCTACTCTTAGGTCAAATGGAAGTAAGTTCCATAGTTTAGCAGCCATAACTGGAAATCTACTTCCAACAGCTGTTTGTTATTTAAATCTTGGTACATTCAGGTAGTGGGCGCAATGCATTTTTTTTTTACAACTTTGTCAATAAGATATTTAGGGGCAGAATTGGTGAGACATTTGTCTATAAGGGATAGAGTTTTCTATTTAATTCTATCTTTGTGAGCCAGAGCTACATCTAATATCAGAGATATGCTGGGTTCTTGGAATGTTGAACACACTTCTTAAGATGTTGTGCTGTGGTATTTGTAGTTTCTTCAAGTTGTAGCTGCTTGAGCCTAGATATAAAGCATTACAATAATAGAATTTAGATAAAATTATGGCTCAGGCCAGTATGTTAAAACTGTCTGTTGCTATTAATGGTTTACAAGCATTGATTAATTTACAGGTGTAAGCAGTGGAGGATGCAGTGGCATTAATCTGTTTCTTTAAATTTAGAGCTGAGCCAAGGTAAAAGCCTAGGGTTTTCACCTCCTTGGAAACTTTGATGCTGTTACCGTCGATGTTGAAAGAGTTGAACTGCTGACTTAGATTATTGATTTTTACTGTGGACCCGATAAGGAGAAGCTCCATTTTTCGTCATTTAGACATAAGCCGTGGGTGGCCATCCATGCCTGAATTCTCAAATACATTTTATTTACAAGGTTGGAGTCAGTTTTGTGATCACCAGTTATGGGGATGAGAATCTGAGTGTCATCAGCATAGTTACTGTAGATGACACCCAGACTATCAAGATAATCAAATAGAGGCTTAGTGAATATATTGTTCAATGTCGGCGACACACAAGACCCTTGTAGGACTCCACATGTGATAGGTATGGGTTCTGCTGCAGCATTAGATGAAAAGACTCTCATAGTGTGATTATCAAAGAATGATTGAATCCAGGCTGTGGCCTCCTCGGAGAAGTGTGCTGCTGAGGTTAGATGGTGGCAAAGGACCTTGTGGTTAACTAAGTCAAATGCAGCTGAGAGATCTAAAGGGAGGAGGAGAGTGAGTTTCCCATTGTCCTTTAGGTTGTCCATTTGATTCTTTTCAAGTATAATAAGGCAGATTCAGTTCCATGTTTAGGTTAAAAGCCAAACTGATGCAGACCTACGAGATTATTGTTTTCCAGGTTAGACTGAATCTGGAGATAGGAGCTCAATCTAAGATTTTGAGAAGGAACGGGACAGTAGTTATAGACCTGTAATTGGTTGGTATGTTGGGATCTAAGTTAGGTTTGTTTAGGAGCGAGAGGACCCACCCGTCTTTTAGGTTAAGAGGGACAGTGAAGAGTGAATGAAGCATTAATGAAGGTTGTGATGAAGGGTGCTAGTTCTCAAGCTTCCTCTTTTATTATGGGTGCAGGGCAGGAATTTCCTTGGCATCTGGAAGGTTTTAGTGAGGCTATTATTTCCACAACTTCTTGTGTGGAGACAGGGGAGAATTTGAAATGGTTGCATGGTTTTGTCTAAATTAGGTGGAATTTTAGAGTGGGAAGATCCTTAGAAAGATTCCATTTCTTGTTTTCAATTTTCTCTTGGAGAAGTGAGATTTTATTGGCTAGTGCAGTTTGAATGTTAGTGCACCAGGTCTTATATTGGTGCATGTTTCTGTAGGGGGGAGGGTTGACTCTAACTCTTTTAGGATGTTAAAAAGCGCTCTAGTACTTGAGTTAGCTTTGTTGATCCTATTATTGAAGGTTTCTTTTTTCGTTTGGGCTAATGGCTTTCTGTATTGTTTAGTTATGGTAGTGCATTTTTCTTTGTTGACATTCGTTGGGCTGGTTTTCCAACAGATTTCTGCACTTCTTTTCTCCTGTCGTAAGAGTTTGAGGTCAGGCGTAAACCAAAAATTAAGGTGCGCTAGAGGTTTCTCTTTACGCTGGTAGTGAGAAAGTCATCAGATGATGGTCGGTCCAAGCACATTGTTCAATAGCTGTAATATTGGTATTACAATTAAGGTCAGCAAGCCAATCTAGAGTTCTTCTTTATTATGTGTTGGCATATTGATACGGTGGGTGAAGCCAAGTTCTGTGATGGTATTAGCTAGGGTGAGAGAGTTATTGTCATTAGGGTCATTAAGGCCACAGTTGAAATCACCTAGAAGCATAATCTGGGAACAAGTTTTTGTGTTGGTGGTAAGTAGAGAGATGATATCTTCCTCGAAGGATGATATTGGACTGGGAGGTCGGTATATGAGATGCAAGGTTATGGTACGTGCTGGTGAACGTGGACATTTAACTGTAAGGAGTTCTCCAGAGGGGAATGTGAATTGAGGGAGTACTCTGAGACCTAGATTGGTTCTGGTGATGAAAGCAATAACTCATCCTCGGGAGGTTTCTCTGTCTGACCTTAGTAATGTATAGTCGTTAGGTACTGCTAGTGACAAAAAGTGGCCTGCTACGGCATGCATCCAAGTTTCTGTTATTGGTAAGAAGTCTAATTGGTTGGAGGTAATTAGGTCTGCAATATCTAAGGCATGGGCTACCATGGACCTAACGTTTATCAATGCCCCTTTGATATGATGTAGGTTGATATCAGGATTGTCAGGCAGGGGGAGATAGTATTTTTACAATAGTTCTTGATTTTAGTGTTGCACCTGGTTTTTGTTCTATTAGTCGGCACAGGTGGAAGATTTTTTAGGTTGGTATTATAGTTGGTTGGTAATTGGTGGTCAACTTTTAGTCTCGATCCATGCCTAATGTTTCTTAAGATGTTTGAGCAAGATTGATTAGGGGTGGGTCTGGTAGCGTAGCGTTTAATCCATCGAGCAGGGGAGGGTGGGGCGTACTGACTAGTGGTAGAGTTGGTCACCTGAGTGGGGATAGGTGAGTCTGGGAGACACAGTGGCAGGAATGGGGTTGGGGAAATAGAGTCTGAAGGGGAGAGTACTGTGTACATAGTTAGAGAGAACCCAGGTGTATGCAGAGATGTCATTCTAGTATAGGCTGTTGTACTGTTTGGCAAAATGCTAGAATGGATTACACAGATTAATGTGATTACTGGTAATGCAGGTATAGATAATGTTCTGGGCATCTGGAGGTTGGAAAGTCTAATGGTCAGAAGATGGTACATGACTTGTGGTGTCAGTTTAGCATGCATATAGGACTTTGAGTTTTACGCATAATAGTTTGCAAACAGTCTCATACACAAGTGAGTGGTGTTTACTAAGGGATACTGTACATGGAATGCACAGTATAAGGCAGAGGTCACACACACACTAGTAGTTAGCAGACACGTGGGTCGAGACCCATTTAGAGGCAAACTTGGAATCTCAAGTGCTTAATATATCGTATTGAGTGTTGGTGTAGTTACTAATGAGAGTGAGATGTGGAACTGTGTGGCATTTATATATAGATTTTAACTTAGGTTCATGATTGGCAGGTAGGGACAGTATGCTAAGTGAAAGGCACTATGCTATAAAGTCAGCAGATTAACAGTAATATATGCAACATTCTGAGATTAGAGAGATTAGCTAGCATGTAGAAGCTGGTGCCATGCATAAGTAGCGCACAGTCTTCATAATTGGAATATTTGTCAACATTTTTCATACAGACTACCCTCAGTTAGATAATAATGACATTCACATGAGGCTGTACGTAAGTTGTGTATGCTTACCGGATTAAACTGAATATGTGAAGAAAGTTCAGGATAGTGATCACCAATTTTACGTTCCAGTGCATATGCAAGCGATGTTTGGGGTGCCGAGAAAGTTAGTGTTTGTCAAAGGACAGGATCCTAGAGCAACGTAGGTAAGGGGAGTCGTGTGGGCAGTGTGGTGTGCCCTATGGCCGTAACTGCCCCGACAGGCACAGGCAGGGGGCCTTAGTCTAGGGACCTTTGTTGTGGGGGCCGGCTTCCACCTGCGGTGCCCCCTGGTAGGACAGGAGGCCTAACGTAGGCAAGTTGCTAGGCAACCTGTATAAACAAATAGGCACGGCTCATCAGGGTGGCGGCCATCATATTCAGGGCAAAACTTGATTGCATAAACCACGGAGTACGACACTCGATGTGGTGCAAGACAGCTGTTGATGGTGCAGCAGCGGATGGGCAAAGGAGAACTGCAAGGCAGTTGGGCGGCACGTGTCATCGTCAAGCAGCCGGTCACTCGATTCAGAGGGGGCGATCACAGGTAATGCTTCTCCTGCAGCAGAGGGAGTGAAGGTGCTCCGGCAATTAAGCTGCTCCTGCAGCTGTGTTGAGGCCTTCTGGTTCCTGCCCTGGCAGAGGTTTGTGGGGACTAGTGGCTGACAAAACCGGCTGTACTTTTTTGGTAAACACCTACATGCACCACCACACCCTCTCAAACCACCATGGTGCTCTGAGAAAGGCTGTTCCTTTCCCAGGAAGTAGTAGGCTGTCTTCCTCTACCTCATCTTCCTCAACCGCTCCTGCCACCACAAAGGCTACTCCTGTGGGGCATAAGATCCCACCAGCTGCCTCGGAAGTCACAAAAGAGGTTTTTGATCCATATCTGTCCAAGACAACAGCACTCTGTATATACTTTGTAACTCCACTCTGTAAGGGGGAAGCAGTTTTGAAGTGCTTTTGAGGCTGCAATCAAGGGGCATGAGAAACACTGCTCCCTACCTTAGATTTAAGGCATGCCCAACATCTTCCCCCATCCACCTGCCATCCATATCTGTAATTGGTGCCCGTTCCCTCAATTCCTTCCCCACCTTACTTTCTGCCTCTCCTGCAAAGAAAATACAATATCAAAAAACACCAAAAAACAAGGTTCCCTTTAGAGCCACCATTCACAGTTAAAAAATAGAACCAACAAATGTATATTATAGACTCCATCTACTTTACTTTTTTCAATAAGGTAGCTAGATAAGATTCTCAATAAGATTCACCAACATTTTTATTAGCATTTTGTACAATTCTAATGGAAATTATGGACAATTGTATACTAGAGCAAAAGGAAAAGCGACAGAAACAAATTTCTCTCACAAATACTTTTCACTAGCATACATTAAGGACCATAATCTGTGAACATTCACAACTATTCACAGTATCTGCAGTCCCCTTTCCATGCCAGGCATTGCTAAAAGACCCAGATAGCATGTGCACACCATTGCAAAGGACAGCCCTTCTACCCGTGTATCTTTTATGTTTGTAACACTCCAGTTGTAACACTCCATTATTGCCTGCTTTCGAACAGTCACCCATCCATCCACCAAACACATCGCACAACTCTACATGTTACCCTGTCAACATATTACACTTCCACACACCAACTCCCACTTTACATATATAAAAACAATGTACACAGTGCTGCTATTAATTCACATGTGCATTTTTTACTTTCTACCAAATGCTCCAAAAAATAAACATTTGTAAATGCACAGCATTTTCCATTTTCCTCCAAGTAAATGTCCTACTTTCCAAATTTTCTTTCCATCCCATATAGTACAACCATTCTCCAAATGTTGACACATATGAGTACACTGACAAAGTATCTATGTACATCACTTCTCCTCATATCTAAAGTACTGTTCTTTTCTAAACACTACTTTAACACACCATACATGGCTCCAACTACAAACTGCGGACAAAGGAGGTGCTCTTGTGATCATGAACAGTATAGATTCCCATAACGAATGTATGAGTCAGCTGAGTGACACAAACATATACTCGGAATCACATGGTGACCCAACAGTAGAAATAATCAAGAATTTGGAAACGGTACTGGATAGAGCAGAAGAAGTAGGCTGGATCAACAAAAAAAAACAAATCATTTCTCACCAATAAACAGCTAAGGATCCCATATTTTTGCACTCTTCCCAAGATACATAAGCACCCAAGAAATCCACCAGGGAGACCAATTGTGTCAGGTGTAGATAGCGTGTTGCAACCACTTGGTCAATACATTGACCAATTCCTACAACCACTTATCCAAAAAACTGATACCTATATCAAGGATACTACTAATTTTCTGGTACTATTAAGGAAAGTCAAACATACAGAGAACTCCATCTTATTTACAGTAGACGTGAAAAGGCTACACACGTCGATTCCACATAACTTGGGGATGGAAGCCTTTGAATGGCTTCTGTTAAAGGAAGGAGATCTAAAAGCTATCAAAGAATTTATATTGACATTACTTCAATTCATTTCTGAAAATTCGTATTTTCAATACAGAAATAGATTCTTCCTCCAAACATCAGGAACAGTGATATGTTCATGCATACATTTGAAAAGGACCATGTTTTAGGGAAAACAGAATGTAGGTCACAAGATTTGATGTGGGTCAGATTCATAGACGATATCTTTGGGATCTGGACCGGCACAGAAGATTCACTACAGAACTTTTTTACTTATCTGAAAAGTATTGATCCACTGATACAAATTACACATGAAGTGTCGAGAGCAAACATTCATTTGTTAGATGTCCAGATTCAGATATATGAAGGCAACTATTTGACCAACATTTACAGAAAGGAAACAGAGCGTAACAACTTATTACATCATCTGAGCTTTCATCAACCAAGTTTGATAAGGAATCTTCCCTATAGCCAAATGATGAGAGAAAAGCGGATAGTGAGTGATCCGACCACATGTGAAAGAGAGATTGAGAATATGGGTCAGAGATTTGTGGCGAGAGGATACAAATCAGAAGAAATAAGCGAAGCGAAGGTACGACTATCAGCCACACACAATAAGATAACAGGATCACAAAAAACCACATCACAAAAAACGACACCACCTATAGCCTATGTTTCTTGCTACTCATTACAGAGCAATAAGATCAAGTTCATGATCAAAAAGAATTGGTGCACGCTGACAAGTGATGCAAGAGTGGAACATCTCTTTAAGGAAACCCCGAAATGTGCTTATAGTAGGAGCGCAAATTTAAGAGACAAACTAGTGAAAACAAGACCAGCGATGAAAAAACAAGTCACTGAAAGAAAAGGAACATACCCATGCCTTCACTGCAGCAACTGCAATTTTATAACAAAAGTAGTGATTTTCAATAATCCCCGAACGGGAGAAAAGATCAAACTCAACAGTTATGCTACATGTGACACACCTAATATTATTTATGGGATCGAATGCCCGTGTGGCATCTATTACGTAGGACAATCCAAAAGACCAGGAAATGTTTGTTGGAATGAACATAGATCCTGTATACATACAAACAATGTGAATTCAGAAGTGGCTAGGCACTGGAACTGGAAGTACTGGAGGTGGTCAGACAACATGATGCACATGAAGATCTTGGCAAACGACTGAACCAACAAGAATCCTACTGGATAGACCATTTAGATGCCCTAAAACTAGGGGGGATAAATGAAGAGATTTACTTCTTGTGTTTTTTGTAAATTTAGTAGCTCTATGTGAGCACTTGGCATGTGTAATGTTTTGTAAATTTTTCAAAATGTTTTCTTGAATTTTGCTTCTTTTGTTTTTGTTTTGTTTTATCTGCTCACATAAGCATAACCTGATGTGAGATCTAATATGAGTAATATTCTGTTAAGTTCCTTTGTAAATATTGTTTTGTTCTATTTGGATCTGAAATTGGAGACCATATATACGGAATTAATTGCACATTGATTAATCTTAGGGTGACATAAATACATCCCACAGGAAAAGCCTCACACTCAGGGTTTCCCCCTGTGGGACGTAAGGCAGTACAACCCACTGCAAAGTCACGTGCCCGCTGAAGATTGAAACAGGTACGGTCAGTAAGAAGACTTAACATATGCAAATTTGTACCAGTACTCTGAATATATGATCTGAATAAGATGCATCAGAAAATAACTAAGTCCAAGGAGTGAGCCTTCGCTCCAATAACATGTTGTACCCAACACTCAAGCAAGGTCAATTGTAGACAAATCAACAATTGTTTAGTTTATTTCAATCGGAGTGCTGCATGTAACATCATTAGGATATGTTAAAGTAGGGACACTACTATTAAATACATGCACGTAATGTATCTGCTCAACTTCCCAAGGTCAATGTAAATTTGCCCACATATTGTGTAGCTATTTCATTATACACATACTAAGAGGTGCATATCATTACAATATTCTGAATAAGAGACACTACTAAGATAAAAACACAGGAACGCTCAACTTATACATTCTTATACTTGTATTTCCAAGAGTAAAGTGATTTAATCGTAATATGGCCATAGACAGACGAATAGAGTACAGGCAGTAGATTATACTTGCTAAATACGATTTCTTTGAAGTCAGCAGCAGAGATCACAATCGACAAGAAATGCATGATTGTAACGTGCATGCGCGGAGGCGATTAGTGCTATATAAAAGTGTCTATGTGAGCCAGCAACTCTTTGGCGCTGTCACTCGGCAGTTAGTTACGGGGAAGCTATGAAGTTAAGAGTTTTCACGGAATGAAATTTCCAGTTACTTTAAGTCAGGAGGGTGTTACTAAATAGGATATTGTTTGATCTTTCTATATAGAACAACCATAAGGAAATACAACTCGGTAAGATACAGAGGTCATAAAAAACAATGTATATATGGCATATTGAGATGGCAAGCTTAGATAGATACAATTATCATGTTATTCTTCTGAATTTCACTTTGGACAGCGACATAACTGAGTGAACATAAAGAACCACAGGTAGGAACACAAATTGGGCATGTCTTTTAATCAACCACATTACTGTTAAACAAAGGTATTGATCTGAGTTTCTATTTTGTTCTTTATTTTTGCAAATTCTCTTGTGGACTGCTACAATATTCGGGTACGTGCATTCTTAACTGATTTTGATAATGGTACACCACACTTATGTGCAATGTAATGTCTTTTAGCTGGACTTGGATGTGATTGTCCATACCAGAGATTGATGTGAACACTGTATTATGATTGATAATAGATGACTAAGTAATCAGTGCCTAGGAGCCCTGACGATGGACAATGTCTGAAATGCATTGGAAATGATAAAATTGGGCACTGATTTGTCAGGCAAGAAAATAATAAATTAAGACGCAGGAGTGTCACTATAAAGACATAAATCACGCTTCACGTTGCTTTATTAATTCAAACAAATTAATGTGGAAAGAATTAAACATAACAAATATTGAAATACTCCGTAAGGAATATCACGAGAGAGCACACTCAGGAACGGAAGGTTCTCCGTTCCTATTTCTCGAGTTTGTTGTCCAACTACAAACTACCATTCCATGACTACTAAGCCACTGTTTCCCTAGTCTTTAAAAACGCTGCAACACATTACAAATATAGCATTCTCACTCTTTCTACAACTGTATTTCTTTACTCTTCTATCCCCCCATCGCTAACACACAATGGCACATATACACACACTTCCCCACTCCTTTTCAAGTATACTCACACAACCCTCAAACCTATACACTAAATCACACCATTCCTGAACACATCATAATGTTCATACTTATTCCATCACACCACCACTCCCGTACTCCCTAACACCAGTAGTGCTCAGCTCATTCTACTATCAATATTTTATAACCCTTTCCAATCACACAAATCTAGTTATTTTATACATCAAACTTATTGTTACTGCAATGCTTTTTGTAAAATGCAATATAGTTGGAAAACCGCAATGGATATTTATTACTTTAAGCATACAGTTAATTACAAAATACTCCAAACAAACATTCTATCACACTTACACTCACATAATATATCCATGCTACCACACACATATATTCTGTAACATATATATTCTTTAAATACTGTATACTCCCCTATTACACCTATAATTACTGTTTGCAAAAGCACACTTTCAAAACTAATGCACTACTCTTAGCACACATTTGATAAAAATGCATACAGAAGTTTGCAATGTTTTTTTCCCATTATGTCTTTTATGATGTCTCCTTTTTACGGACCCCCTATAATTTTGCCCACCCGGACCAAAACTGTGCCAAACTTTGCAAAATCATCCTGAGGTGGTCATATACTTTTCTTGAAAAGCTTGGTAAGGATTCACCACACAACGCCAAAGTTACAAGCCACCCAAAAAATGATCTTTCTGTGAGTTGAGCAATTTATCCATAACTACACAGCTTCTACCACAGGCTGTGTAATAAACATATTACTATAGTATGTCTGGCCAGTGGCCATAGCCACCACAATACAATTCAACATTGGAAATGGCACTTTTTCCACCGTGCACTTCAAAAACGAACACCCAGACATCAAAGATAACATCACAAATGCCATTGATGACAGCACATATCTAGGCCACTTGTTTTTTGTTCTCTGACATATCTAGGCTAGTTGTGTTTGTTCACAAACAGTGAGAATTTCAAAACTCGAAAGGTTCTATATATCTAGATGTTAAAATGGTTGTATGTTCTTAAAGTTCTTTTCTTAGGATTTGGTCTCAGCTCATGGTGCACATACACATGGCAATAAGCAGGATTTAAACACACAATTCATTTGTATACATGATGATGAACTTTAATGTTATTATCATTTTCTGGTGGTGTAGTTTCCCTGTATGTGTCTGTGATTTGTATGCATTACAGGTATTCACATGTGTAGTTTAGTATAGTAAGTCTTAAATTGTTAACTATTTTTTCAAAATTTGGACAGGGTTTATTTATAATTGTACTGGCCAAAAATGCCAACAATAATAATTTCATATTTTCTTATAGTACATAATGTATATGAAGAAACTCCACCACGGATTAATTATGGAACATTCCAACAATGAGAAAGACAATCCCAATCCCAAACTGTTCAGAATTAAATCATGATCTTGTCATGAAATATGCAGTATTTTTTAGTAGTTGTAGTAAATAAAAAGGAAAAACAGAAAACAAATTTAGAAGCAGTTTTTGTGAAAGTTAGAAAAAAGGTATTTGCATGATTGACCTAAAAACATTTGACCTAAAATATTTGATCACATTTGTTGGACCTTTTTTTTGGTAAAATGTTATTAAATATATATATGAGGGTAGGTAAGTGTATAGATTTGGTTGAGGGGAGTTGGGGAGGGGTTGCGGGTGGTCTCCTCCTGCATTTTAGACTGAAAAAAGTTCAAATAAATTAAATAAAATTGATTAGGTCAAATATTTTAGGTCAAATAGTACCAAACCAGGAAAAATAATAAAGTTCAGTAGAACATGTGTTAGTTCAGTATATAAAACCCCAAAACATTTTTAAAAAAAGATTCTTTTAAGAGCTGCCATTTATGAACAAAAAACAAGCTAACTGATTTGGTTTCTCCACCCCATGCCTAGGCTTCTCCAGGTGTCCACAGACTATTATAGTGTCCGCTGACTATGCAGGCTGCAAATGGACATCTGATTTTTTTTCTTCTATTTTTACCTGTGAAAAGTGGCTCCTAAATTAACCTTTTTGTCTTTGTATGACTTTATGCCTTTTCATTCTTTGTATTTTGTTTTTTCTGTAGGAGAGGAAGAAGACAAGCTGTTGGAGCAAGGAGGAAGGTGCATCAACCACAGATACTGCAGACCGTGTAATATATTAATGGAAACAACTTTAGTTTTAGGGAAGTTAAGGTGAGAACTTAACACAACGAAGCCCCTGAAATTCAGCTAAACTCTCCTTAACTTTGCGCCCCCTGTTTTGCAGTCATTTGACTGCAATGAAGACATTGCAGATAACATCACTGACAATATCACTAATTACATTACAAAAGTAGCTTCCAATACGCATGGCCTTCTGCAATGGCCAGTGTGCATGGCCAAATATATTTTAACACATGAATGGGTTTTAGTCATGGTCTTCAGTTATGGACAGTGGTCACAACCTTCACCCATGGGCACTGAATATTTTTAAACATTAACAGGCTACCAACCATAGATGTTGGCCTTTAGCAGTGGCTGCAGCTTTCAACCATGTCCTTTGTATATCATATACACTGATCAGGCACTAGCCATGGACTTTAGCACAATAATGGCCAGTGGTCACAATCTTTGGTTGTGCCCACTATATAATCTAACATATAAATGGCCCACTAGCCATGGCCTTTGACTTTGAGCAGTGTGTACATCTTTTGGCCATGTCCACTGTATATTTTAAAATAATAAAATGTAATAACCGATGACCTTCGGCTGTGCCCACTGTACGGTATATGCACTAACCAACCACTAGCCATGGTCTTCAGTACAATACTAGTCATTTGCCACAGCCTTTTGATTGTGCCAACTGTATATTCTAACATATTAATGGGTAATAGCTATAGTCTTTAGCCATGACCACCGACTACAGCTTTCAAGGTTGCCCACTGCAATATGCGATGGCCTTCGGCCGTTCCCACTGTGTATTATAGAACACTAATCAGCCACTAGTTATAGCCTTCGGCCATGCCAACTGTATATTTTACACAGTAACCTGCCACTAGCCATGGTCCTTAACACAATACTAGCCAGTGGCCATGGCCTTTGGCTGTGCGAACTGTATATTCTAACATATTAATGGGCACTAGCTATAGAATTTAGCCATGGTCACCGACTACAGCTTTGAGTGGTGCCCAGTGTATATTTTAAAACAGTGATAGACTAGCAGGCATAGCTTTTAAACATGCACATTGTTATTTTTGAACACTAACTGATCACTAGCTATGGCCTTTGGTGCTGCCAGTGACCCCAGCCTTTGTCATGGGCAGGTCCATGACCTAAATTATCTTTAATGTAATCAGAGTTTTCATGGGCTAACTTATACATTATGTTAGGTCTTATTCCATTATTGATGTAATCAGTTATATACAATGTAATTAGCGTTGTCACCAGTGATGACATCAGTGATGTGATTTGTAATGTCATCAGTGTTCGCATACAACATGTAATTAGTGATGTCGTCAGTGATGTGATCGTTGATGTAATCATTGTGTTCACAGACTGCGCAACAGGGGGTGAGAAGTTAAGGTGGCTTTAGCTGAATCTCAGGAGTTTTGTTTTGTTAAGTTCTCACCTTAACGTCCCTGCAACTAAAGTTTCTTCCTTGAATTTCAAAGGTTTTGTTATTTCATAGATAATTGACATAAATTATACAGACAATTGGACTAATGAAAATGATTTATCCACACACATTCCCCCGAAATAAACCTGTTGTTAAAAAAACTTGGTTTGCATAAGTACTCAACTTTTTTTTACATTTATATGTACTGTTGGTGAATAGAAAGTTATTAAGTGTTACAGTAACGGTGTGCAAAGACTACACTCAATATAGCATAAAATAAATCTTTATAAGACTACAGGTAGATTTTTGGGTAAAATCGGTTTTATAGTTGCGTCTATCACAATGCATGCATGGCTAAATGCTGCAATGACTAGGGGGGTCTACTCGCAGTTCACAAATTCGATAACCCTGACTATAAAAAATACATAAGGGTATTTCATTTTTTTTAAACACAAACTGTATTCAAAGGATCAATTGAAGGTCTTAGGTCCATATTTACAGTATGGGCCTCATTATGACTTTGGAGGTAGCCATGCCCCTAATAAGGACATGGCTACCTCCAAAACCGTGTCCGGGTCTGGGTTCCCTGAGTGGGGAATTAGCGGCCCTTCCGAGTTTGGAGGGCCCGGTAATTCCTCCTTCAGGGAACCCGGACCTTCCCCATTCCCATTCCCATTTGAGCCCCCGCTCAATGGGAATGGGTGCGGGAGCTAACAACGGGCCAATTACGACCAGCCTGTTGTTAGCTCCCTGGTCCCTTCGTGGGAAACAGTTAAAACCAGACGTCCAGAGCGGGTCCCGCGAGGGAACCTCGTAATATTGCGGAATGTGTTTAACGGCGCCGGCACCATTACCGGCGCCATTAAATGCATTCCGCAATAGTTGTAATGAGGCCGTATGTGTCTTTGTTGTCTACTTTTTTAACTGAAAAGTTGGCCCTGAAAGGGAACGCTTTGGGGAACAGGGAAAAAAGTGGTAGGAACTGGGAAGGGAAAAACACTAGGATTGATACATATAACAAAAGGTTAAAAAAAGAACATTTCTTTTTTTCTGCATTTTATATTTTGTAAATTTTGTGTTTTTTTTTAAACAATTGGGTAAACAAATTGACACTTAAAAAGATACCTATCGTTGGCAATTGGCTGAATGATCTGAAACAGCCTTGCCCCAAGAATCTAGATTGCCACCTCCCACCTCGATCAAGCTGTGACGGGTTTTGCACATCACAGTAAAATTAGAAAAATTGGATGCAGACAGGATGGACTGAGGTCGGGTTTTAGTTGCTGGAAAATAGCTGTTAATCGAGTTGGAAGTCTGTGGCACAGATGACAAATACTGCTGTGCTGATCTTCCTCCATGTGCTTTGACCTTATGTTTCACATGAGCCTTCCTATAGGATTAATCCACTTCATCCCATTAAACACGGAGAAGATGTTGAATTAACATGGATGTCGGTAAGCTTTGCGATAGGGCTGTGTGAAGGTCCACTCTGCAAAACCTTACCACAGAAATTACCCATGACCTTCTTGATCTCCTTTTTGCTGTGTTGATCCTTTACGTGGAAATATTGGCAACTATTAGCTATGGTTCTTTATGCACATTGCTTCTTCTGTAGCGAGGACGCTGAAGACACCCAGACTACCTCATCATCACTGCTAGTTAAAGTCATTATGAAATACAGGACCGTGGAGGAGAAATAAAAACTGTAACAATATCAAAAAATCTAAAGAAAAAATATAACAAGCTCAAATAACAGAAACTGACAAACTACAAAGCACAACACAAATGACAAAGAACACAGGTACAGGAAGATGAAAGGCAAAAAAAGAATGTATACATCAAGGTACTGCTTTCAGACTTCCTGAAGGCTCACAATGAAGTTCCCCTACCAAGAGAAAAAAGTAATGACAGAAAACATGAAAAAGGTGGTTGGGAGAGGGGAGTAACTAAAGTTACGCAATATAGCCAACCTTTTTCCACACGTGTGTGTACTCCCAAGCACAATGACGTTTTTGTGCCTAAATTATTGACTAATCGCATGGCCCAATATAGAGTCATGCCTGCATGTGGCAGTAGCCATGTCAATGGAAAGCCCAATCACTTAAAAAGCTGTGTTAACATGGCTACACGAATTAGTGCCTGTTTTTAACAGCCAATCATATCATGTGCTGTGGTACCTTTCTAGACGCATCAACAAACGAGCCAATGACAAACTGCAGTGCATTGGCTCGACTACACCCATACCGTTAAACGAAATCCACACGTGTAAAATGACCCAATAGGACGTCGCGCTCCTTCAACGCGGCTACGCAACTTTGCATCTGATGCACCAGCCAACCATATCACACGCTGTGGCTTCACACATACACATGACTCCTATCTGCGTCAACAAATGGTCCAATCACACATTGCAATGTATTGACACGGCTATGCCCATGGCGTTTGGCAATATCAACGCATGCGTAAAGACCCAATAGGATGTTGAGCTCTTTCAAGTGGCTACACATAGTCACGCCTGATGCGCCAGCCAATCAATCATGCTCTACGGCTCCATGCCAACACGTAACTCCCAGCCAGGTGAACAAATGCCCCAATCACACGTTGAGATTTATTAACGTAGCTATGTCCATGCTGTATGAGGACATCAGCACGTGAGAAAGTGTCCAATCAGCAAAAAATAAGTTTATATTGATCACTGCTATCAGTGCTTGTTAGTGAACTGTTATCCAAGTAACTGCAAGAACTTTTGCCACTTTTATCCTTTAATTCTTCTTCTTTTTTACCCACTTTTCACCTAATACTCTTTTCCATTGTCTTGTGATTTGTTCACTTTGTATATTTTCTGTTTTACTATTTACTTCTTTTTCAAAAATGTTTTTTCATTTTTTGTGGCATAGTCATTTTAGTGTTGACATTTTTGTTGTTTTACATTTTCCTCCTCATTTGGATGTTCCAACATGTCCAACCAAGATAGCAGCAGCAGCAATGGTGATGTCATCTGGGTCCCCAATCCATGGCCACCCAGGAATAAAGCGTCTGGAATGAAGACCACTGCAGACAGTTGGCGATACTTCAAGGTGAAAGAGCACTGTTCTAAAAATGAGGCAGAGGACCTACTATGCACATTGTGCAAGAAACCACTATGATGTGGCACTTCTAATGTTCCATCACAAAGCCTGGGAACATCAATCATGATAAATCCTCTGGTGCGAGTCCACTGTGATGATGTGGATCGAAAAACACACAAGCACCACAATATGAAAATGCATGGGGCTCATGCATGACATGCACAGAAATCAGCACAACCTCCAGCACCTGCATCCACCAGTGGGACATTACAGACACTGGATGAAGCCTCAACTTCTGTAGCAATGTCAACTGAAATTGTTTAAATTTGACCAGATCCCAATATCTCAGTTATGAGAGTCATGAGTGAACTATACAACCAATGGGAAGCAATGGGAGGTGCCACAACTAAGGAATGAGATAACGTAATATCTGAACACCAAATTAACTGTCATTCTTGGGTTTTTTTAAGTGCCAATTTTCCCCTTTTTTCAGAAAGAAATCAACAAAAAAAGACCAAAAAAAATTAATGTTCTTTTTTATTTTAATTCCCTGTTTTATATGTTTCATCCTTATGATTTTGCCTTCAATTTTCCACTCCCTCATTCCTTCCCCCAAAACGTTGCTTTTAACGGCCACCCTTTAAGCCACAAAAGTAGATGAAATTGAACATAGACTGCAAAAATATATTGCAATATCAATTGTAATGTATTTTATGCAGTTGGATTGTCTAAAATTCCCCAATATGTTTACTTGTAACCGTGGTTACAATGTTAACAGGGGGGCATATAGCCGCAGATTGAATCACTCCAGTCGTTGCTCACTTTAGCCACACCTGCATATACCTGCATCTCATCGGCTTGTGCTGTAGCCGCGTCTATAAATAATAATATTTAAAAAAATATACACCTCTGTGTGTCTACATATGTGCGAAACATGGTGCACTGTTTGCCCCTGGCCTTCTTCAGTTTACGCATGCAGCCAAGCAAAGACCACCATTTGTCACCTCACAAAGTGGTCACTTGCCGGCATATGCATACTCCCATATCCCTGCTAAGAAGGGCTTCAGATGCACATAGGGCTGCAGCGGTGCTAGGCGAGGAGTTCAAGGAGTATTTGACTACACTAACTAGGGCAATTAAATATGTCTCCCGACAGATTGCACCTCCCAGGATTGTGATGGCAGACGCCAGATGCTGAGACTACTACAGTGACAGATCCCGAGCATATAACCACACAACCTTTGCTGCCCGGGGACTTCATTTATGTCTGCAATTTTCTATGCAGATGGAAAAACACTTGTTTCCAAGGGCCCGATGAGGTGGTGTTTTGTACTCCCCTAGCTGTGAAGGTCAAGGAATTGCGCTATTGGGTTCACCTCTCTGACATTTCGTAGGGCACCTCCAGAGAACACACTGGTGCATCAATTATATTAAAATTAGTGTAGCAGTACTTGTTCCCTGACTGCCTCACCGGCTTGTTCAGGGGCTTTACGTGTGCGGAAGCACACTCCAGTGGCAAGCCGAAGCTTAGCTGCTAGCACTGTATCCTTCCCTTTTTTCGATAGTGTTTTCTTCCTTCTCTCTTTTCTCTCTTTCCCTTTCCCTTCTTTCTCTCTATCTTGTTCCTTCTTCATTTGTGTACAAAGCACATCTTGTACATTTCCCCCCTTTTGTTGTCTTGTGTGTCTGTGCTTCTATTTCAGGAAAGAAGATCGACCTGACTAATGTAAATTATTTGTTATGTAGGGACCGAAGGCGCCGATGAACAATTGAGAGTATGTGGACCTGTATTTTTTATTTTGGACCAGCTATTGGAGGAGGCCTTTGTGTGATATTGCTAGTACTGTTCTGAGTGTATTGGGGGAGGGTATTATAGGGGTGGTACTATAAAGGGGCGGAATGGGGAAATAGGATTATATATTATCCAAATGGAACGATACATATAAATGATAATAATATGAGTGGATTTAAATATATCAGCGCTAATGTGAACACTAACAATAATAATGAAAATGTATTTAATAACTCTAATATGCATGATATGTCAGTGGGGGAAGTAGCAGATAGGGGATTGGCTACCACTATGAAATTATTTAATGTTATTTCCAATAGTACTACTAAGGCGGCCAACCCTAAGAATGTGTATAGAAGAATGAAAAGAGAAGTACAACAAAAGCATGACACATATCAAGGGCTGGGTTTTGATATGATTGAGAATATTCATCATCCCGAGTTCACTAACTCATGGTACTCTGATATGAGCGGGGTGGGGAGAAACACTGTCAATGGGAGCTGTTATGTGTGTTCACGCATTCCACACATGCCAGGGGCTCCCAAGGTGTTAGTACTGCAAGCAGACCCAATTATAGCGGCACAATGCCTAGTTGATCTTGCGCTATGTACAATAAAAGTAACATTCCAGGCACATAGTGTGCAACTACAAATGGTGGGTCCAGATTTTGTAAAGTGCAATGACAACCCTCAAGTGTGTAGCTACCATATCTGATGGTGAAAGAGCAAAAACATGTCAATAATAATTGTCAGGACATCACACTACCTTTCTTGGCAGATGGACCGGTAACATTTAGCAAGGAAAGGATAGCACGAGTGGACACTTTTAATGCACAAATCAGGACAGTGCATATCACAAAGCTGACATGGTTTGCAACAATGGAAAAGCTGGTGCGAGTGCACAAGAAAGAAGAGTATGGACTATGTTTCTGCAGCAAAGATACAGTCTTTGTTAGCTAAAATGAACACTGAAATACAACTTTCTTGATCACAGACATGAAGAAAGGAACAGCAGCGTTGGTGGATTACTACTGGGTCTACGGCCAACAAGCTTAATTGCACCTCCCACCATCATGGAGGGGCTATCATTCATGGGCCACATTGCACTCAGAGTTATTAGTAGTCCTAGGAGAACACCTGAAGGGGGAGCACTGCCTGCAAAGGGACCAACAAGTCTCCCCTCAGTCAAAAATGAAGATAAGAGCTTGGTGCCCACACAAGAGCCCCATATCCGGCCAGGAAAAGGAAAGTTTCAACAACCGCAGAAGATGAAAAGGTTGAATTACATATCCAAAGACTCTTCCACGGTGCTTGTTGGAAACCGAGAAGAATACAGGCTTTTCAGCTCAGCAGAATCCGTTTTTGCATCATCACTCTTGCCAATAGTGGATTCTACAGCGAATGCCAGATGGTTGCAATTCATAAGATAGAAATTGGTCCAGCTCGCAAATGACACAGAGAATGGGTCCAACATGATCAAGGTTGAGTTGCGGGCATTGAGATTTATGACAATACAAAATTGTTACATGCGGGACATGTTAACAGCAATGGAAGGAGAAGTGTGCAAATAATTTGGTGATTCCTGCATTTAACTGGGTCAGTTGTGGCTCGGAGCAATTGTGAAGATGTTAATGCCCATCATTGTGTTCACCCTTGTCATTTTCTCCACTTGTCAGCTGGTCCTTTGATGCCGTGCCACTGTAGCACCTGATAGCACAAGAATGATGGTATCAATTGGGGTCCCAAAAGCACCCCACGAAACAAAATATATTGAAGTACAAACTGATATTCTTCAAAATGGGCCGAAGTATGCAATCTTCCCCATTCCGTATGGAGATGAAGTTGATTCTCTATACCACAGTGTTATTTCCCCAGCCCCTTGACCCAGAAAATGTCACAGAGGTTTGGGTGGACATGGCAGGAGAGGGGGGATGTATTTACATGACTTGCTCATCTGAAGAGTATACACGTAGGGGGGAGAGTTTGCGATCAGTGTGTATGACCTGGGTGCCAATAAAGGGAACTCAGCCATATGTGGATGCAGAAATGGGGAAGCAGGAGCATAGTAGCATTCAAGAGGTTGTTACAGTAGAAGTAAGGAAAAGGGGGTTTGTTGGGAAGGGGACAGCATGCACCACACCCCCCTATTTTATGGAGGACAGGGAGGGGACAGGCACACCAATGCTTAGTTACCCTCTGACTCTGATTTTCCAAGATATTATTATGACTCATATGGGGGTAACTGGGAGCTTGTTCTTACATCCTTTGTTCTGGTGAGAGGTGCCCAGGAGGAGCTGGTTTTTAGAATCTTACGGTCGGGTGCAACTTCACGATGCAACTTCCGCCAGTGTAGACATTTTGATTCCAATGATGCAGACATCTTCAGGACACTTCACGAAATGGAGGAAAGCAAGTTCCAGAGTTGATCAGCATTTACAGGTGATGACAGGTGTCCTTCCATCCCTGGTTACAAAAGCTCTGGAACAGGTTCACTTGAAGATAATACGCTGGAATTTGGCAAGAAGGCAACTTGTGGCACAAGCTGGCAACCACCAGCTGAACATAGATGCTTCTGGTGAGGTGGCCCACAAGAGATCTGGTCAGTCCATCGGACTAGCCAGTGACATTTCCAATGGTTCTGACAGGATGGATCCTCGAGAAGATTTTGATACTACTCAAAGGGCTAAAGCACTGTTGAGTGTCTTCGGAGATCAGGCACAAGAGCAGGGCTTCACTGGGTCAGACACTGGTATGGATGCTGGGCAACTTCAGGAGTCGTCTTTGGTTGTCAACAGTCTGCTCTTCTTTGAGGCATAGATCTGAAGAATAGCTGCTGAAGTCCTCCTCTTATCAAAAATCTGAGCTGTAATCAAGTCCAAATCCACCAATGGTAAGGATTTGCAGCCAGGGTTTGTGCAATCAGGGGCAACTACTGGTTTTACATCCAAGCCAGTAACCGACTTTCTGGTACTATCAATTTTTCCCGGGTAACTGCATGGCCTTATAAGGGCTTTCCTGACCTGAGTGGCCAGGATAAAGGCCAAACTACAATATGGCCAAAGAACACGTAACATGTTTGTGGCATGGCCATTTTAGGGCACTAGCCACGTTTTGTAACCACACGCCGTAAACACAAACATGAACACCAAACATAATGTAAAAACACAAACAATATAACTGCTGCCAACAGCATGTCTTTTGGCACATATAAAAGTAAACAAAAGTCCCATGTGTAAAAAGCAAGGCGGATACAAAAGCATCTCCATTGCACTGCACTGTAAGGTGCTGTGTACAATGGAAGAAATACAACAATTTAAAAAGGAAATAATGTTTCCCAGTACTGTTAGTCTGAAGGACTGATCAGTTTCACCATAACATGTGAGCAAAATGCAAGCAAAGTGAAGCTGAAGGCAATGCCTCCCTTCAAAAAGTCAGGACATGATCAAAAACAGGTAAAAAAGAATGGCTATGGAATCTATGGAGGAAAAGTTACAAACTCGAAAATCTTTCCTAACACCATTGATCACTAAGATGTCAACCTCTTCTTTTTATATGTGGAGACCCAAACTAGAGGGACGCATGCCTCTCTGACCACATCTAAATTTGCGATGCATGCAGCAGTGCTTTAGGGTTCATTGCTCAGAGCGGGCAGATTGACCGAGAGGATTTACTACTCTGCATCTTGCACTGTGCAGGGAACTTAAACCAAAAAGGGCACACATACAGTAACAGGTGTTGAGTTTTTCTGGGCATGTTTTAATGCGTGTATATCATTTTTCAGTCTATTACAAACTTGCTAGTAGGCTTTTGATAATAGAAAAAATCTCTTTTTAAGTCGATTCTGGGATTTTAAAATGAAAAAATATAGAATTATTTTAACTAATTATGTTGCCTTTGAAAATATAAACATATGAAACACATAGAAGCTCATGGTGGAGTTCCCTGGTATTTAGTGTTGACCTGTTACATTTGCACTTTTGCGTGCACAGGGCCCCGCCATCGAATGTATCTCAATTTCACATGGGGTGTAAAAGAGTAGGGGAAAAAGTGGTTTACACTCCGCCATTCAAATTGATTTAACGTGGATTGTCATGTACACATAACATGCAGATTTTACAATGGATTTCCATAGAATTTGCCTGGTTTTTGCTGGTGCAAAAGGCCGACGGAATCCATAGGAATCCACAACATGTGCGCCAGCATAAAAATCCATGGGGTGCAAATGCTGGAGTATTTGTATGGAGAGAGGAAGGTAACAGCAGAAACATATGTTGCGTTCCGACACTCCTCTCCACCATACAACTACATGAAAATGACCTTACGTAAGGCTTTTACTTCGTAGATTCCCACCACGGCCATTTAGAAAGAACTCAACATGATTTCCATAGCTCTTGTTTTGTTAAATGTTATGAATATTTCAATTGGGATATGAAAATTTGTATATGAAAACGCAAAAAAACTCAATTTCTGTTGTTGTTTTTCAGTGAAAAGCAAATCTTACAGCACCACTAACATAATACACTATCTCAAAGGAAAATCATATTGAAAGCAGCCACAATTTAATATTTAGTTTCATGTAGCGCTACAAACCCTCAGGAAACTAAGCGCTGAAATAACAGTTGATATTAATATCCCACAGCGTGGTTCTCAATATCACCTTCAAAAAGATGAAAGGCTTAGTTGGCAATGCTGAGATTCAAACCTGGATCAGCAGGCTGCACACACATGTCAGAACGCGCGCTCAGCTTGCTGTGCTATTTGACCGGCATAATGGATGGATCAAAATCATCAAACAGAATTTACAAAAGATACTAACTTGTCAACTGAATCCAACATATGCTCATTGTGTTTCCAATTAACATTTGTTCATCGATAAATTCAAATTAAATCCATAATTTTGAAATTTTTCACATTTATTCATCTCTGTGTAGAACTATTTGCTCCATCTTTAATTGCTATTCTTCTTGTAGTTGGGCGCTAATATTTAATACTCAGAGACATATTGCATTGTCAGTCCATTTTTATTATAATATTTTATTGTTTCTGCTACTACTGCGGGAAGATGAAATCCGAAAAAAAAGATTCTTCAGCTTTCATATTGTTTATGTTCTGCAAGGTTAAAACTGGAATGCCTCAAAGTATTGGATGGCTCCCAGAAGTATTGCTGCATGTACACAGTTTGTTGTTTGTTTCTCTTATTTATTGCCTGAGTGCCATTCAAACATCAAGAGCATAAAATATTGTTTACACTTTCTATCACTTACAATAGATAGCTTTCACTGTTTATGTAACTGAACTTGTCGGAAGCCTCACATCAAAGGCGTTCGGAATGACAGGCTGTTCATTATCATTATTAACCTGAATGAGATAACACAAAGCTGAACCAGTGTGCATATTTGAGAAGAGTGAGACATGCTTTGCAATATACTGTGCCTGCATGGAGCACATAGGCACATCTTGTATAACTCAAACATCTTAACCCTTTCCTCAGACTGAGGAAAGGGACTATGCAGAAAAGCATGCTGGGGCTTTCAATGGAGGCTCTTTGAAATTCAGTCTCCCATTGTTTAGCATAAAATAATCTCAACATATACAGAGGCTGTGAGTGTATTCTGAACGTATTGCTTGTTTTATTGGCAGACTTGGCCACATCGGTCACTTATATCTGTGCTAGTTATGCCCTGACCTAACCTCAATATTGATCATACACAGCCTTTTGAGACACTACTGTTCATCATTTCAGTGGCTGTTTTTCATTCAGTGAGGACACATGCTGGACCCCTTCCTTCTCCCCTTCTGCATGCTTTTCTCTTGGTTTTGTGCAGCACTCATCGCATGTGTGTCCCCCTCCACTGCCCGCCTCATTGTTCCTCTGTTCTCCTCCCCATTGTCCTGCAAACTCTTCATTAGTACAGCCCCCAGAGCAGCCCAACTGCCTGTTGCAGCCCCTCTGGCTAAGGGCCCCGAGGCAAAGTGCAGTTCTCTCAGTAGCAGCTCCTGACTGTGTTTGCCTGTGTTTGCCGGTAGAGCATGCAGCGTAGTCGCCAACCAGCAGCTACTGAAAAGGTTAGAATGGTGCGGCCAGGGGGAATCAGCCATTACTGCTCCCTATTAAACTGTCCAACCTCTCTTATTAATCCTTTCACCAATGCTATAGACTAATGCACCTAAGCCCTTCCAGGTAACTCATATCTAGGTGTTCTTGCTTTTCTGCTGTTTTTTTAAACCTAGGTTTTCACCCCTTTTCAGGAATTTCGCATCTAGGTGTTTGTGCTTTTCTGTTGTTTATTGAAACATAGGCTATCTTCCCTTTTCAGAAATTTCGCATCTAAGTGTTTTTGCTTTTCTGCTATTTATTGAAACCTAGGCTTTCCCCCCCCTTTCCGGGAATTTTGTGTGGGGGTGTTTTGTTTTTCTGCTGTTTGTTGAAAACTAGGCATTTTCCCTTTATCGTGGACTTGTGCTCCTAGATGGCTGCATTTCTATTGTGTTGAAGTTGCCTCATTCTTCTCCCTCATCTGATCTCACGCCTCCCTTGGCCCGGGTATCCCATTCCCTCCTTCTCTCCTCTTTCTCTCCCAGATCACCTGGTGAGGTCTCTTGATGGCCCAGCCCTGTGAGGGTTCTCATCCAACAGGTGTTCCCCTGTCCTCCTGAACTTCAAGGACAACATCGCCTCTGTTGCTCCAGCCTTCACAGACTGTACGATCACTACTTCCACTGTGCTCCTTCCCACCTCTCTGCAAGATCTCCCTTGTGCACCCTCTCCTCAAAGTGATCCTGTTCACTTGCACTTATTGTTCCTTTCTCCTCCCTCCCGCCTGAGAAGTACCCTTCCTCCTCGTCCTGCACTTCTCCTCTTCCCTCTCTCTCCTCTTTTCTTTTACTGCAGTTGCACGCTACAAATTGTTTCATGAACTAGTAGCAGTAGTCGATGTGGGTGGGAGCAGTTGGGAGCAGAGCTCCTTTACTTTTTTAAATAAAGTTTTTGTTGTACCTATAAATTTATTTTAAAAATATCTGTTCTGGAATGATTTAGTTTTAAAATGAAAGTGAAGGAAGCAGTTGAAACTGAACGTCCCTTAAACAGCAGGCACCTTTGTTTGCGGGTTTGTATTGTGTGTGGTAGGGGGTGTGGGAATGGGGTTTGTGGGGAGCAGGCAGGTCAGCAGGGAACATAGTTCCACTACTCCTTTTAATACACTGGCATCATAGATTGGGGACTTAGGTCCGAACCTGGTGAGTGTCTCATGATTTTGGCCAATATGTCATCAATTGGGTGATCCTAAGTCAACTCGGTCCTAGGATTCAATCTGATTTTGCTTCTTTTAATACATTGATTATTTTGTACATTTATATGTGTTGTAATTATTGAGTATGTATTGTGTTTAGGAATTCCCATTTTGATTTGCACACTGCTTTTTTATGTATTTTGACTGCAGAGATTATAGTGATGTGTGAGGGCATCCAAACAAAAACACCAAAATAAATGTTAAAAAAAGTCCCATTCCCAAAGGCATTGACAGAGGTGGGGATTAATCCTGCAGCCATTTGCCCCATGTAGGTGAAAATTCTCTCTCCTTCACAACAAGCTCTGTGAGGATAAAGCAACAATGCACTGAGCTACTAACTGACAACCACTTTGCAGTGCTCTGTGTTATGGTACAGTATAATGTACACTGCTTACATCTCCCAGATCACTGGCACCACATTAAGCCCCATTCTTGCTTGGATGTTATGTTTAACTACAATTAAAACACAACCAGGGTAGTTCACTTTAACATTTATAAACCTAAGTTAAACACCAAAAAGCACAAATGTTTTTTGTGAGCCTTTTGCCAAGGCCTACAAATGTGTTCAACACATTTTTAAAAGGGGATGCCCAGCATTCAACCATTCCTATCTAAGTCTAAATGTGATAAATGCAATCTGTGGATAAAAGTCGAAAAAGCAAACAGTAATAATTCTTCCTTTGTAGGAACAATTCCCATTTATTTACTGTATGCATTCTGTTGAAGACTGTTATTGTGTGTTCTGCTGCCCCAGTATCAGTATTGACCAATGGCTCACTATTAGAATTAAAAACTAAGCATGCATACCAAAGATAAATACTAGGAAATAGGCTAATCCATTTTGTGGCATATTCCACATCAACACCAGGTCATTCTCCCCAAAAAAAAACTCATCTTGGACCTCATCACAGATGAACATCCAGACGTCCTCTTCATTACAGAGACCTGGTTTGAAGATGATTACAAGCCCATTGCACACAAAGCCTTCCCACCCGGGTACAACCTTTTTTATTTGGAACCGATCTTGAAGGGGAGGAGGACTGGTAATGCTACAGAAACACAAATTCCCATTATTAATTAAGGCCACCTCAGCCAACACCACAAACTTGGAATCCCTTCTGCTAAAACCCTTTGACTCGCACAACTTCCTGCTCATCTACAGAGCACCTGTCTACAACAATAACTTCTCAGACATGCTCTGCAACACTCTGACAACCATCATCAACCTCCATTGAGATTTCAACATCAGGTTTGACTCGCCTTCAATACCTATGACCCAATCACTCACAGAGAACCTAGAGACATTCAACATGACACAACACATTACCACACCAACCCACATTGGAGATCACACCCTTGATGAAATCCTCTCTGCAGCAAACATATCCACAATGCCCTCAGACCCCCTCTCATGAATTGATCACTCAGCAATCTTCTTCTCCCTACCTCTGAACTCCGCGGACCACTCCCACGGTCACGCCCAGCTTCCACCAACTCCCACACCTCTCACTCTGCTTTGGAATAAGATCATAATCACCGCAGATCTATCCAATTCCCTCCTCACCTCTATCCCAACACTTTCCCCCCAAGAAGGATCGCCCCATCTAACTCTTCGATCTATGGCAATGGAAACTTCCTTACACCCCTCACCTCACAAAACAGTCCCCTTAGAGATCAGTACCTACACGGACATTGTACACCACCAACCTAAAATCACTAAAAACCCTCAAGCACCACCTGGAATTGACCTGGAGAACCAGTCCTTCGTCCCTGAACAAAACTGCTCTAGCAAGACTAACAAGAGCATACAGACTGGAGATCAGAATAAAACAAGAACGTATTCTACAGGAACCAAATTCTAAACTCTAGGAACCCCAGCACAGAATAATTTCCGAATTCAACTACCCGGCCTGCTCCAAAAACCCCCACGCCCATTTGCCAATCCTTATGTGACACCTTGTCAGAAAACTTTCACAATGTCGCAATCGACAGAAAATCTGCCATCACCTCTAAAATGGAATACATGCCCCCTCCTCACCAACAGCAGGACCCCAACCGAAGCACACCTTGGATTTCAACCTTCACTTCCTTCTCACCAATCACATATCAGGAGTTCCTCATTTTTGTATGAAATGTATATCACAAAAATCATAACCATATTTTTCGGAGTGTACTGAGGAACAATGCCATTTGATGCCACTTCCTGTTTTGTCAAGGGGTGAAAGATTGTGTTTCATCACTTCCCAGGATGTCACTTTGGGGTGGGGTCAAATGGCATCACGTCCGGTGATGTCATCAGAGGTCAAGGGTTGTGAGGCAAGGGGTGGGCCACTTTTTTTGAGGCAAGGGGTGGGCCTTTTTTCTTTTTGGGTGACCGGGCCTATTTCTTGTCTCAGTCCGACCCTGGCTGGGCCTCTTCAGTGAAGCCAACAACCTCCTAGAGAAGATATGGCTTCAGACTGCTCCAAGGAAAAGAATACTCCCTAGTGTCCATCTGGGACAACCTAAAACAAGCAGCAGATGCAGAAGGCAGTGCTGTTCTCATCCTTCTCAACCTCTCAGCAGCCTTCAACACTGTCAACCACACCATCCTTCTAGACAGGCTATATTCATTAGAAATCAAAGACACAGCCCTCTCGTGGATCTCCTCATTCATCACTAACTGCTCACAAATCATGCTCCTCCACGTTTTCACCTCCCCCTCACGACCAGTAACAAAAGCGATCCCACAAGGAGCATGTCTATCACCCCTGCTCTTCAACATATATCTAAACCCTCTGCCCACAATCATCTGCTCCCACAATATTACCTCTTACAACTATGCTGATGACACCCAGATCATCCTTAAAATCCCAAAATCGCCAGGCCCCAACCGTCCAGATCTGTCATCATGCCTCTCGGATATTGACGAATGGATGACAACCAACCGGGGAAAGCTGAAATCCTAGACAGCGACAGCCTATGAAATAAAATTTGTTTTGGCTGTAACACATTGAATCTCACACGCTAGCCCCTCCCCTGACCCTGCAGCACCCAAAGAGCATGCCTGATCTCTTGGGTTGCTTAACTGAGCATAGCCAGCCCTCATAAGTCCTAGTCCCTGGCAATATGCACACAAGCATCCTAAAAATCCGCTTAGAATCTCCTTTACACCTGGCTTCGGCCTCCGAGGATGTTCAAACCACAAAGCGCTTTGACGCCATATAAATAGGTAAATAGTGCTATACAAATGACAACTACAATACAATAAACTGTCAAACCTTATCATGTATTGAATTAATCAGGAAAAAGGATATTGTATTATGAGCTGGCCTCTCAAATCAAACACAGCGTCCCTGGGCTCTATAATGTAAAAAAACAGCATCAATAATATTGTGCGCTTATGTGCCTAGCCCCAAAGGTAAACAATTGCACTCATAACGGATGCAATACTCAGATGTTTTCTCACTGTGCACTTCCTTCGCCCCAGACATTTTACTAAAGTAAATGGCAAGTTTCTCATATTGACATGTTGTTGTTTGTAAGTGTATATCTGCCCTTAACATCATGCACTACTTCCAAGTAGAATTATTTTGTTTACACTAAATTAACCTCTACCAGTACCGATTTGGTGCCTATAGTGTGGGCAAAACATTACTGCAGTATACTTAATTAGTGGGTTTTTAATTACCATTAGCCATCTGAAGATGCAGAGTGCAAATTACAAAGTGAGAAAGTGAGTATATAAGTACACACAAGAGCAATAACTGCATATGTGCAGCTTATCTTCACAGCAAGAACCTACCTTTCATTCCATGTTTCTGCAGTGTCACATATGGGAATGGCTGCCCTGTAATGCAACTGGATTCATGTCTCTAAACACATATGGTGAATTCAGTATGTACCCACGTGATTAGCACATGTCTGCAGTAGAAACACTCTTCAGATGGAATGGGAGATGGTACTAAAGTGTCATATTGCTAAAGCAATTCCTATATATTAAACAATGTGTCTAGCAGACCAATTCATGCAAACATAGTAAATTATGCATCCACTTGATCTAGATCATTATCAACCCAGTAATAATCCTCTTGGTGCTAGTCACTTATATGACAAATAAAGTGAATCGACTAAAGCTTGTTAGATCTTTACTCAATACCTGCATTATAAAGGAAGTTCCAATTATGTACAGCCCAGCTGAGGTCACCACACTTTTTTGTCGCTTACTATTCTACTCCACTGCCCCAATCCTGCACTTGAATTCTTTCACTTCTCTGCCTCTGACTGCTGTGCAACACATCAACCTTTAAGTATCTCCGCTGCCATCATCTTGGTAATTGCCTTTCAACGGGCTCCTAATTAGTGGGTGATTGCAATGCAGGTACGATGGGATGTGCCCTTCCCATACAATGCCTTTGCTTTAATGCCCAACTAAAGTCATCATTAACAACGCTACAGTATGCCCAAACATATTACCTTGCAGTGATTGCCAAATGAACTGTGTGGTTCACATTTGGCAGGGGCTTCCAGCCAGTGTCTGCATTTATGGATGGAAATGGAAGAGTTGAGCACCGGCAAATGATGTTCATGTATGTTCAATGAAACATTAAAATTAAACATATCACAGCATTTTTTCTGAATGGGTCTTTATTACCACAAACAATGTAATAGCAAACTTTGAAAACCACAGAATCTATAATTAGCTGAGATATCAAACATATTTTGTTCCGTCACAGAGCAAAATTAATATGGAGATTAATAGTTACAGGTTAGCAAAATATTCATCTTATGGGTGTCATCACACCACAGCATTCACAGACTGAACAAACATACCTGAACTCCCTGAAACATACCCTAGCAAGAGGCAGAGAATGTATTGCGACTGCACTAATCATGGATTTACACAATTCTTCTCTTCTGATGTTTTTTTTACTAGAGCTCCCATCAGCCTTAGCCATTATGTTGAAGGGTGAGGGTTCATGGGAATTGTATAAAAAAAACATCCAGAGAGGTGAAGAATACACATCTCCGCCTGTATTAATATGGTATGTGCTTCCTGTTTCATTGGCACATCAGCTTCATGGCTTACATCTGTTGAATCTCTGGTCTCAGTCCCAGGGAATCCATGTTGGTATTCCCGAGTTGGGATCTATCAAATGAATAGTTGTATATATAGATTTTCTATGCCAGCACACCTATCGACCCCATACAGCCTCACCTGTGTTTGCACCTCACTTTTATCTTTACCCACCTGTGGCCACAATTAACATGCAAATGCCTGAGTGGTGCTGACAAAGTCCAGAGTATATTTAAGAGTCCCTGCGAGATTATAATGTATCAACATTCTTATCTGTATTGGAGGCCAGGGCTCCCTGGACATCGAAGCAAACTCCACTTGTCCATCTACACCTTGGGAGCTGCAAGTCAGTATAAGCAACAACAAAAACTAAGCAACACCATTATATCATGAAGAAGTGTAGTGCACATGTTAATAGGTGCATCTCTTCATAGTGTTCTTTTAGTCCCCTGTCCTGTCGCTGTTCGACAACAACTCTAGTTCCCGTGATGTCGCTGTGTGCCCCTTTGTGCCCCATATGTCGCTGTGTACCCCTGCCCTCCTGTTTTCCATGATCGTTATGTATCCCCCTGTATGCCCAACCCTCTAGTCCCTGTGATGTCAGTATGTGCCCCTCTGTGCCTGTGTTCCTCTATGTACCCCTGCCCTCTTGTTTGTTTGTTTGTTTATTATTTATAATGAGCGCCAGACCCAGAGGTATCAGGGCGCAACAGTCACAAGATAATGCAAAGTTTGGTTACAGGGAGTCAAGATGTGAGGCATAAATTACAGAGCAAGATAAATTTCTATTTACATATGTTACAGGCATTATATACAAGAATCTAGTAATCCCCCACGGGTAACATATGTTAAGTCATGATAGTGAAATACATTTCTTACACTGGCAAAATTTACAAATGTTTACAACTGTTATATGCTAGGAGCACCCGACAGGGGTTTCAGCTCAGGGTGGGCATTGTTAGTAATAGTTCAGTGGACATCATGTGATTTAATAGTCGTTGGCTGTCAGCCATAGGATGGTGTTGGTTCTAAAGTTGTGATAGGGTTAGTCTGTTCTCAGTGCAGGAGGCAGGGAGTTCCAGAGTTTAGCCACTTTAACGGGGAAACTATTATATCCAATTTATGTTAGTTTGAATTTAGGGATGGACAAGCGGTCCCTGTTTGCTGATCTGGTGGGTCTTATGGATGTCTGTTTGTGGATAGGGGCAGCGTTATTGAGAGATTTATGGGTGAGTGACAGGGTTTTTAGAAGGATTTTGTCATTGGTTCGGAGCCAATTATTCTGTGTCTATTCTCAGAAATGTGGTTTCTTTTGGAGATGCCTAGTGCCACTCTAAGGGCATTGTTTTGTAGTGTTTGAATTCTTCTAATGATGGATTTGGTGGAACCTATGTACAGGGTGTTGTTCGTTGTGATGTTGCTATGTATCCCTCTGGCCCCCATCCTGTTGCTGTAAGCCCAGCCCCCTCTAGTCCCTGTGATGTCCGTGAGTGCCCCTAACCCCTCCAGATCCTGTGTTGTCGCTGCGTATGCCTCCCCCGCTCTGGTTCCTTGCTGCGTACCCCTCTGGCCCCTGTCGTTGTATGCCCAGCCCGCTAGTCCATGTGATGTCCCTATGTGCTCCTACCCCTCCAGCCCCCATGCTGTCGATGCATATCTCTGCCCCTCCGGTCCCCTGTGATGTTGCTGTTTACCCCTGCCCCTCATTTCCCCTTGATGTCACTGTGTACCCACAACCTGAGTAACCATGTTTTAACTGGAAAATGGAAATGTTTTTGTAATTATTATTTCTTTGCACCTTGTTATTCCTGCACATTAAAAGATAGAAGGTTAAGAATACTAGTTTCTTCCTCTGGTACTACATGCACTACTGGTCCAAACCTATCCATGGAGCTGTTTGGGTGAAAGCAGGGGCACAAGGTCCTATATGTGTGTTTCCTATTTTTGTTGGGATATTTGTACTCCCTATTTTTATTTTTTGGGAGTATTTGCCTATTTTTAGGGAGTAAAAGTGACAGATATACCCCTTATCTGCTAGGCTGGCTGTAGTTCTCTACCGAAATGAAAAATAACACAAGGCCAATTCTAATAAGGTGTCATCAAGGGGGTATCCAAACTCTTCTCTCACAAATGCTCAATTACGAGCCTAACAATATGGACCCGTGTTGGAATCTCAACAACCAGAGATTTTTCAGATTTGCATTATTTTGTTGCTAAGGTATTGATGTCTTCAAATATTTATTTTTATAAAGAGAAAAACACAAAGACTAGCAACAACATCATTTTGGGGCTTGGGGTAAAATAATGATACTCACAATGGTGTCTCTTTATTGTGACATATTTATTTAAAGTCTTACAGTCTTTCAGTACCTTTAAATGTACATAGATTCCCAGTGAACTGTATTATAAAAAATGTAGCACATGTCTGTTCCATTTTGTTTATGGATTGAGGATTACGCAGGGAATGTTTCTTGTGTTTGTTACACTGCTCCACTGCTTTTGGAAAGCTACAGAACTTTGTCAGCTGAGCGAGTGTTGTTTCGCTTTCTACACCGAGGAGGAGCCAAGGACACAAATACTTGAAACACTACGTAGAGCGCTGTGGAGTGTGGGGAGTGTTTCTTGTGTTTCCTTGGGTTTGCGCGGGTTGCGGCATGGCTGCGGCACACCCTTTGGGAAATGCTGAAACTGATCGACTCACTTTTGAACACTGCTGGCAGTCTCATCTTCCTACACATCCACAGACAAGATTGCAACACTGGCGTTGCAAATCTGCATTGCCTGAGAAGCCGATAAGAGAATGAAGCCAAGACTGTGGACATCAAACATGTCAAGTAAGTGAAAACAATGACTCGGGCGCATCGCTCACCCCCGTTGACTTTAACTGCTCGAGTAGAATTGGAGATCAGACCTAGGAGGCTCCATGGGCGTTGCATGGCTCGAAGCGAGAGGCAGAGGTGGCTATCTGGATGCTGACTGTTCACCTCTCACAAGCTGCCCTCTGGCTCCTTCAATTGTTCCACGACTGTGCGTCCTTGCGTGGCGTGAATCCAAGGTCCAAAGAGGTTTGTCTGGAGTGAAACAAGGTTGTGATGACCTAAACGAGCACGAGTGCAACAAGCAACTGTCGGCTCGTGCTGCACAAAAAAACACAGCAGCCATGCATACGCGTTCAAATATTTCAAACATCTTTGACAAAACACAGACAACTAGGTGAGGTGCTGAGGCAGATGTTTTGCCTTATTTTTATGACGGCTGCACAAACTCTGTAGTTGCGTGAGATGAAATGCATGCCAAAAATCTCAAAACTCGCACAGCTTACAGAAGACGGGTACCACGAGTCAGCTAAACCCAGTGTGCGAGTTTTAACATATTGAACCAACCACCCCAAGGACTCTACATGAGTGCATAAATGAAGAGTCAAGTGCACTTACCCAAAACACAGAGACTGCTTTGAATCACTTAGATAGCAGACGTCTTCATGTACACAACATAATCCTTGGGATGACGTATTTGAAGCTGGACAATCTGGTGCACACATGCACTCAATAACGGAAGAAACGAAAGAAGGAGGCGGCTAAGGGCAGGCTTCACTGAAGATACGAAACGCTGATAAACAAATTATGCAAAATTCATCAAACTTAAATAAAAAGGAGAAACAAAAAGTACGCTTTAACCATTCTTTGTTACTCAAATGAATCCTACTGGCTAAGGATGGTCTCATACAGAATAGAAAGAAACATTTTATGTTTATTACACCATGTCCCAAATCTCTGGACAATAGTATCGGACGACATTAAAATGGTGGAATGTTTCGGAAGAAGCAATGCATGATCGTGTGATCCTTCATATTCAGTCCACAATGATTTGTGACATGCTATTGTGTGCTATGCCTTTCATCAACCCACTCGTGTTTGATATTCAGGAAATTAGAGTAAATGATGGAGGCGAGGAAAATCATCATAACTCATTGCGTAGTGAGGAACTTGATCGACATGAAAAATCTAAGAAGATTACACCACCAAGGAATGAACGAACATGCACAGATGAGCCAAAGTGGACATATCAAATAATGAGGAGTCTTAAAACACCCGACTTGAGGCTCCCATGCGAAGCGTGCACATGGGTGATCGTATAAGGACAATCATTGCATGCAAAAACAAAGAAAATGAAGCTAAATACAAGAAAATTGAGCCATGGTCTGTAGATGGAAAACATAATTGGAGTTGGATCGCCAGCGCCTTGGCTGGATGTGATTATAGTTAACATTAAACAGCATCCAAAGAACCTATATATCATATCGGTACATGGAATACAAGGGGATATGCACACCTGTTTAACAAAAACTTTCTTGAACTGAAGTTGATGGATATTTTGTGTCTACAAGAGCCTTAGCTTGTGGAGGCACCAATTGTGGAAGGTTATGAGATTACTTTAAATCCTTCAATACAAAGAAAGAAGGGCAGACCTATGGCTGGTTTGTTGATGCTGGTAAAGAAGGAGAGTGGATGCCGTGTTCTCAGTACAAATAACTTCTCTCCCTACATACAACTGATGACGATTAAATTACCTACTCAACTGGAAAGTATTGGGAATAATAAACACATTTTAAATGTGTATTGGAAGGATCTTGCTGTCGGAACTTTACTGTTCATTGACCAAATGTCTGAGATAATTGATAATATCAAATCCATGGATCAATGCTAAAACATCATACTATGTGGTGATTTAAACCTTGACTGTGCATCCATCAGTTCACCTAAAAAACCCAAAATAGGAAGAGCTGAAATTAATATTCAAGTGACTACAAGATGGTTGGAAGAAATGGAGGAAAGGGATCTCTCCTAGCTAAATGGAAACATAATCAGTGACATTCCTCCATGTGTCACTTGGAAAAGGAAACAACAAGAATCAATCCTTGATTACTTTTTTGTGTCAGACCGAAGAGCTCAGATAATCTTTACACTGTATGTCATTCATATGAACCAGAGTGATCACAATCTTGTAGAAATAACTCTCCAGGGAACACCAAACGGATGTACAAATAATTGGCCTCACGCAATAATTATAGAGCCCGGAATAAACGGACTGCGGATAGATGTTGAAAAAGTGGACCATATCACAAGATCTTTGCAAAACAACACGAACAACAATAATCAAGATAAAACCAAGAATTGTGCCTTTTTGGATCAATATAGAGAGAGTACACTAGGCTTTAGCAAACCAATGTTTAAAAAACAACATACTAATGACATTGAGATTCTAATAAAGAAAAGAGAACTCCGAAAAACAATAAGAACAATGATGAAGAGCGGTGCAAAGCACAGACAAAAAGAGATAAAAGGGATCAAACAAAGGTACAAAAATTGGTTAATTTCACACAGACACATACTAGATCAGCATGACGCAGAGACCATGATGAGTACTCTGTCCCATAAAAACTCAAGAGACTTCTCGAAGCTCCTAAATGATACATCTGTGCCCCAACACGCAATTGTGAGCAACATGGTCTCAGAGACTCAGTGGGTACAGCACTATAATGTGCGCTTTATGAAACCTGAAACAATAGAAGAACCTAAACCTCCGGTCCTGACATGATGGGAGATCAAAATAGAGAGAGAAGACATCTTGAAGAACATCAGCGAAATAAGCTCCTCTCGTGCACCAGGTCCCGATGGACTTCCAAATCACATGCTTAAAGAAAACCCTAAGAAGTGGGCCAACTTTTGTAGCTTACTCTTCAGTTTGATCTTGAACAAATGCACTATTCCAGAGTCATGGAGGAGTGCAATTGTGGTGCCCATATTAAAAAAAGGCCTAAGATCGGAGGCAAAGAATTATCGCCTGATTGAATTCCTCAACGTCGTTGGCAACATTTTTGCTACACAGCTTCACCATCATCTGACAGCATAGATGAAAACCTCATGCAAACATGATTGAAGGCAAACTGGGTTTGTTAAAGGTGTAGGCTGTGGGTTGAACTTGCTTATAATCAACTTGCTGAAGATGGAGGCAATTCGGCAAGAAATTAAAATATATCTATTGTTCGTTGGCCTGGCTCACGCGTTCGAGAGCGTAAACAGGGAACTTCTATGGACAAAAGTGGTAAAATGTAATTGTGCAGCAAGCCTAATCGGAGCACTTTATAGAGTTGCACTCAAAACCAGAAATACAAATGTGGCTTGATTGTGCTGGAACCCTGTCTGCCCCTATCAAGACCTATAGAGGGGTTAAACAGGGATGCCCGTTGACTTCCATATTGTTCAACCTGTTCATATCAGATCTCAGCTTAACTCTGGGTAAAGTGGTTGCTTTCCCACCTAAAATCAACGGGAACCATATCAGCTGGATGTTATATGCTGATGATCTGGTTCTGTTAGATGTCACCCCCTTCGGCTTTGAACGAAAACTGTCTGCGCTGGAAAAGTATGTTCATGCAAATTAATTCTTCGAGATCTCAGAGTGGAAAAAAAGAACAACTAAAAAGAAGCCTCAGTGGTACTTGGGTTAAGAATGCCTAAGATGCATGAACCAAACACAGTATCTTGGTATGTGGATCAACAGCAGTATTTATGATTCTCCCTGGGTGGAAAAGGCCAATGCAAAATCCATAAATGCAAGAATGGCATGGAATATGCTGTTGCTCTACAGAAAAATGATTGCTGAAGATCGGCCCTCACAATTTGACAAACTTCATAACCCAAGAGGCAAATTGAATGAAACAATTCTATGGCAATGGGCTGACCGGTGTGAAAACCTCCTTGTGGAGCTCAATACTGACAACACCACACTGCAAGTAAACCCAAACTTAGTCCGAAAATAATTGTGGGTACAAGATTGGGTAAATACTGTAGATCAGAGATCACGTCACATATTGATGCAAAATGTTGTGCCAGAAACAAAGGCATTGAACAAACTACCAAGCTACTTGGAGAAATCAAAGACACACATTCATGAAATTCCGGCTTAATCTATTCGAAACCAAAGAAACACAATGTTTGAGAAAAAAAACCTCACCAGCAGACCTTAATTGTAGATTGTGCAATAACACTGATGAAAGTTTGAAGCACTTAACCTTATACTGCCTGGCATTTAAAGTTTTGAGAACCAGACATTTGGGAGCCCACATACAAGAAAATCCATCCACATGTGGTGAAGACTGGTGGTTGTACTTTCAGATGGAACAAACAAGAAATTGACCTATGACCTGATCTTCTACTTAGATCAAGTGAACGATCTGTTGGCAAAAGAGGTAACAAAGTCGAAAACCTGAGCCTCGTATAGGATACATCATAAAGGTCCCAGTTGCTATTTTACTATTTTGGAAAGCTTTATGCTTGAGGATGACTTACAAATATTGAATGTTAAGTGAGACCTAATGAAATGACGTAATTAGAAATGTGAGATGTAGTATATTTTAAATGTTTGTAACAAGCTAAATAAAATAAAAAATGTAAAAAAGTATTACGCATTCACTTTACTAAATCAAGTGAAACAAAATTAGTGGTGGCTGAAAAGGGGTTTAAAACATGGTGAGAAAAATATAAAACCATCTGTTAACCCTTCCTTGACTTTTCCATTCGATCATGAAAGCCACAAGATTCTCTGCATACTGCATTGTCTGTGACACCCTCCCACCTATGTCATATATCCATGCAATAAGCTCATGCAAACATTTGCAAATGTTCAGCAGGGACTTCCAGCTACAGTGAAGAAAGTGGAAAAGTTCAGTTGCTTTCTCTTTAGATATATTGGTGATGATAAATAAAATAATGTTATCAAACAGAGGTCACTCAGTGTGATAACTAGACCTTTATCAGGGCAAGTGTTGGCCAGTATTTCAGCTCCCAAAGGCAGGTGCCTTATGTGCACAGTGGAGGATTATGGTTAATAACACACAGCTGACAACCAACACCATAATTTGTCAAGGCAAACCATTCAGAGACACATCAAACAGACAGAAGAAAGAGAGCTACGGGACACCAGTGAGTCCCCCACGGATACCTTGTAATTCTGGTCAATAGTAAAATAAACCCAATGTCTGAGTGCCTAACAATCATAGCCTTCAATATCCCATATTGCAACACTTTCTGAGCACTTTCAATCATGATAGTGGAATACATTTTAATTTGCTGAAGTGCTGACCATCCACCTTTGGTTAGCTTAAATCTGTTTAATAAAATAGCATCAAACGTTAATACTCTATCAAATATGTGGGTAAAAAAAACAGACTCTGAACGGAACTGACTAATATTACAGGCAGAATTGTATAGTTTGTCTTGATCACCAAAATACTCTTAAAGATGGATCTTATGGAGAATTTGTCTAAGTGTATTCTTCGGCACACATTGTGCAGAGTGTGTAAGGGCACAACAGAAACCTTTCAAACATAAATATTCCAAACTCCTTTGTGTGTTAAATACATCATGCTGTTTGGTACTATTGATTAGGATAAAACATGTACTGTTGTTGATAACCTCTTCATCAGCCACAGCATCTTCCTTTGTGGATAAAAATCCTGCTGTACCTGATTTCTTTCTCTTAACTGGATTACTTAAGGAGGTATCTGAGCAAGTCACCAGTGTTTTCATTGGGAATTGATTTTGATTGTGATAACCAGATTGACTCACTGTTTGCCAGATGGCGATATAAACATAATTTACTCACATCAAAAGCCTTAAATTCAAATTACACATTTGAAATGCACATCCATTTGCACACCTCCAGATACACTGATTTTACACTTGCAGAGCGCCAACATCATTTTCCATTGTAACTGGTAGCAAATGGCTTTTTTCACTGTTTTGGCAATCATATGCAAAATGTGATAGTTGAAATGTACACATATTTAAAGATCCAAATAGATCCTCCAAAGTTCACAACTCACTGAGAATCACAGAAACACATTCTTCTCCCTTTGCTTTTGATCATTGATCATTGAATCAACCATTTCTTTTCAAATAATTGAGACCCTTTTTTGCCCTTGTGCTTTATTCCAGGCACTCCACTGCTTCTAAAAAAGGAGCTCCTCGCTTTAGCAATAACAACAGAATAAAGTAGATAAAACATCAATGCAAACAACAACCTACTAGACTTACTATTGATCTTTTCTATGCCAATGACACACAAAAGGTACTAAATAATCTAGAATAAAAGGTTATTCAATACAGAATAATTTCTAAATACAATTGCAACATAATTGTGTGTGCCTGATTTCAGTGTGTTATCAATGGGAGCATCCTATTGAAACACGCTATGTAAATCAGGCCCACAAAAGTGCACATTAATCATATGCGATTGAATGCTAACCTAATTGAGAGTCGAGAAGCAGAAGACAATAGTAAACTATTTTCCTAATTTGGTACACTGCTTAAGGTAGTTTTATCTTCAAATTGGTGAATACATAAATGCAAATGTATGTGAATGTGCCAATACAATTAAGCTTTTACATCGAACATTAAGGACAGAAGGAGGGGAAATAACATGAATGGGCAGAGGGAAGAGAGGGAATTTATTAAAGTCAGTGAAAATTTAGCATTTCAAAGGAAGACACATATGGGAAATGATAGAATTTCAATACGCCAACATATTACAGACAGAGTAATGGTCAAATTCATGCTTCAAATGTATTTGTATAAAAGTAAAAACAGCAATTCAATTAAATCACTTTTTAAAATATTTAATTTGAACGTGTACTTGTGTGACTCACACAGATATGTCAAAGCTTCAATCATGTTCATCTATTTGCTCTACACACAAGCCTCTGGGATTTATTTTTCTAACATCCAATATTTTGTTGGTTCAAAATGAATAGGTCTCTCTACACGTTCCACTACACTGAACAATTTGGGGTGGTGCTAAGGAGAAGATAATATCCATTGATGTTATTGCTTTATTGGAATTCTGGATTTGTAACAAAACCAATTGGTTTGCTCTGAACACAGGCAATAATTATCAGTATTGATCTGCATTTCTTAGAAAATGGATGAGGGTTGCCACATCTTCAATGTTTCTTCTTTTTGTTTACTTAATGACACTCTTTGGTTAACAGCAGTACTTCCTCCTGTGACTCTTTCCCACACTTGCTCTTTTTCCATGACTGAAATAGAAAGGGGACTCCTTCACTTTTGGCATTGATCCATTTCTCCCTTTTTTCCCTATTTGTTTTGAATGCATCCATGTTGACTGATATATTGCACTAAGCATGATGCTTTCAGGGTGCAAACATGTCTTCCACAGTGAACACTACATCCTTATAACTCACAGCTCATGAAATAAATATATTGCAGGGACACATTCCTATATAGTAATATCCTCATATGCCGACTCATTCAAAAAACATGTATACAATTATAAATAGATTACTTCAAATCTCAACTAGTAATGTTTAATGATGGGGAGCAAAATGGATAAATATTATCTAGAATGTATTTGTTTTTACACTATGAACTTTCTAAAATGGTGTGGGGATGTAACCCCATCAACCTAAAGCTGTTTTGCTTTGTAATAATGCCCATATATTTAAGGCCTTGTATCTGGCATGATACCCAGCTTCATAAAATAATGTTTCAGACATAGTTTTGAGAAGTGGATACCTCTATTTGTGCTTCTCAATGGTGACATTTGAAGGTAATGCTGCTGTTCAAACCACCTGTTGATTCAATGAAAGTCTAATATGTAAAGGCTGATGCAGTTCTGCAATAGTTCTTCCTCAGGGCCATACCAAAAACAGATCCAGAAGCAAAAAAGTATGTACTATAAATAATCATGACAAGTCAGTATCACAGGGATTGTATTCCTTGAATAACACTTACATTGATGCATACTTGGGGCCATATGTCACCATTATTCCATAAAATCTAAAGGACCTCACCGGGATCCACAGATTACTTAATGTTAACTGTGGACGTTAAGGCAATACATTTGCAAAAATAAATAACTGAAGCTTGTGACAATGTTTCCACAGAGCTACACTCAACCAAAGTACCACGGTCTAAAGATCTAAACTAATGTTGTCAGATATATGAATAACGGCTATAGATTCCAGGAGAATCATGAAGAAACTCACCTTTTATTTTACTTGCTCTCAATACAAATTGGGAGTCTGAGGTGGGATGCTATCAGAAACATCTATGAAAAACCTCTTTTGAGAATGCAAAGCATATTTATACTACAAAAACAGGAAACTATTGAAAAATATATGTCTTGGAACATGGCTAATATCTATGTATTGGTAAAAAAGGATAACACCAAGCTATTATTATTACTATTATTATTATTATTATTATTATTATTATTATTACTATTATTATTATTATTATTATTATTGTTATTATTATTATTATTATTATTATTATTATTATTATTATTATCATTAGTAGTAGTAGTAATAGTAGTAGTAGTAGTATTTGTTGAGGATAAACCTAGTTTCAGGAAGAAACTTAGCGCTTTACAATCATAGGGGTAAGGAAACAGAGAAACATAAACCGGGGAGATAACAGGGAATTGGTAAATGGAGGGGCAGAACAATTTGACAGTGAGGGATCTACAAGAAACCAGATGAGAAAACAGTGAGAGTAAATTACCCACTCTCAGGTAGGGTGGGAGTTGAGGATGTGTGGACCTAGTTGTTAGAGAGGAGGGTCTTGAGCTCCTTCCTGAACTGTAAAGGTGAGGGGGGGGCGAGTCTGATGTTGATGGGAAGGAGGCTCCAGGGTCCAGAAAAAGATACATGATATTAACAGCCTATAACTCTACTCAACACTGATTTCAAAAGATTGGTTAAACTGCCAGGAAATGGGGTTTCTGGTATCATACAGGCTCATGTAGTCTCCTTTCAGCTCAGTGTATCCAGATTACGTTCTGTCTAAGCTTCTGCAGAAGCTATAGATATTAATACCCCGCTTAGGAAAGCAGTCTGGGGGATCTTTTTGGACTACTAAATAATTCAGCGTATTTTCTGGATGCAAATTAACATTAAAAAAAATATGTACAATGGGGCCATATACAGGTTTTGGCTCACATTTATAAAAATCATTTGAAAGAAACTACTAGGCAATTAAAGCTTCAGCAAAATCCCTTACAGTTATTTATAAGATTATGTAACATTATTGAAATTATGATATTGCCCAAACGTTTATATTTTTTGGAGTTCTTTCAATGTACAAATCTAGAAGTTATTTCAGATAAGCTGATGTGTGTTTCTGCTGATGTGTGTTACATAAGATGCAACTGGCTGTGGATCACCAAACTTTGGGAAACCTTGTCCCTCATTTGAGCATCCCCTACCCATGACATTTAAAATGTCTCAATACATTTTGATTTAATGGCATAGACATGGATGCATTTCCAAGTCAAGTTCAACAGCCCTATGTTTTTTAAGAAAATATCGCACAGCCACACTTCTACTTGGCGGAGGTTCAGTACTGGTGTTAAGTTTCCATGATTGCATGTGCTGACTGTGGGTACAGGAGTGATGGGATGTTTGGTTTTTGAAAGCATTATTGCTTACTGAAGCAGTAATACAAATATCATGTTTCTTATCTGTGAAAGTCCACAGCAAAAACATGATCTTTATGTACAATATCTGAACAAAAAAGAGGCATTCTCAAATCAGACAGAGATGTTTAATCTCCATTTAATAATCGGTCTTAACAGATGAAATCTAAGAAAAATAAGAAGGAGGATAACACATGAGACCATCATTTTGATTGGAATCTGTATCTCACTATAGCAAAAGAAATGCCTTTTTACCTAATATTATTATCAACAGATCTTACATGACTACCTATTACCCTGTAAGCAGATCTGCATTTTACACCTTTCTCATGTATCATCAAACCATTACTGTTTTCTCTTCTAATTGGGAACATGTGCACTTAGTTGGCTTACTTTATTTATTTACACAATTGTCTCCCATGCAGTCATTTGCCTATAAAAGAGAGGCTCTCCCAGCCCTTCTTTGATTCACTTTTGGACCATTGATGACTTAAGGAAGAATCCATCTGATTATCTTTTGGGGGAGTTGATCTTTTCAAAGCCCTCAGCCATTGAGCTGAAGAAGGAGTGCTGCATGGTAGAGGGAAGATCTGCCCCCTGCCCATTCCCAGGGCACATTGTTGGTGATACTTGATGAGAACCAAGGCCTAGCATGACACCTGCAAACCTCACTTTTCTGAAAGAGCAGAGACTGAAAGGACTCACCTTGTCCTAGAGCCCCTTGCAGTGGGTCTCACAGCATCCTGAGAGCCAGAGCAGCCAGGACCATTGATTACATTGCATCAAAAAAGATTTTGAGCAGGGTTTGCTGCACTCAAACCAAGGGGGCCCTTTGAACCACCAATGTTTTCCATCAGTTGAACCAGCTTGCTACTCCATCACACTAAGCAAAGCATCTCACCCGTTCGGCTCGAACAACCGGCTCACCAGTGCGGATAACTTTGAGCTCCTACCTCGTTAAACATCCATCGGACCACCACAATCACAGCTTTGAAACAATGGACCTCGACTCTGTCCACTGGATCATCGTTTCACTTGTCAGCCTGAACCAGCAGTCACCCAACATACCAAAAAGACTAGATTTTTCAAACACAGCTTGGTAAACCACCAGATACGCATCACTTCAATGCCACAAAATGTCCTTCCCGAGCAAGTTTTAACTCTCATCTTCACCCGGTTAACAAACTGGTTCCAAACAGAATGCTGTATTTGTCATTTTGTTTGTAATATTAGACTGGAAGTATTGTTTAAGGAATGTACCCTTCCTGATGGCATGCCATGTGATAAGTATTGAACAATTGCAAAACCAGACACATTAAATTCCATCTAATCTACACTTAGTCAAATGTAAGGCTCTCCATACGTTTAAAGCATGCCAAGATATTGTAATGAAAGCATCAGATAAGGGTGAAGGTTTGACAATAATGAATGTTTGACCACATGAACGCATGGAATAGGCCTGACATGATGAAGAGGTAAACTATTAAAACTAAAAGGGAACCCTACATTATTTTGGTGCAGCCAATCTAGCCTTTTTTTCTGTGACATGGCATATTTTTCTGGGCATCTATAATCTAGTAAACATCAATGGTGTTACTACGTGGCTAGACTGGCATTGTGGTGCAGCCAGTCTAGCAATTTCTTACTGTGGCGTGACATTTTCTACTATGCTCCTTTGATAAAGCAAGCATGCTGAGTGTTATTACCTGGCTAACTTCACATTTCGGTGAAGCCAGTCTAGTCTTTTCTTACTGTAGCATAACATATTGTTGTTTTTCTGGGCATTTATGATAAAGCAAGCCTGTTAAATGTTATACATGGTTAGACTGGCATTTTGGCGCAGCTATTCTAGGTATGTTTTACTGTGGCATACATTTGTTCACTGGGCATCATCGGGGCTAAAGCAAATATGATAGTTTGTAGTATGTGTCTATACTGACATTGTGCAGGCAGTTTGGACATATTTTGTGTGGCATTGCATTTTCAATGGAAAATAATCACATTAATTAATGTATTAATGCTCCTATGCACTGTCAGTTGGCTTTTTACACAATATTTGCAGAAAGTGTGCACAATAATGCACGATTTTAACCCATTATTCAAACAGTATTCATCCCCTTTGGTTGATTTAGGCTCCCTTGCCATGCTCGGTCACTCTGGCTTATTTGCGAGAAATGTTTATGGCATTCAATTAGAAAATTCACCTGCCACCACTTGGGGAGTGACTGGTAGGTGAATGGGTATGAATGTGCGTGTGCAAGGTTGGGACCCGAGAAAGGGGAATTGGAACATTGATGTTTTCTTACATGATTTACTTGCTTTTTGGGCAAAGCCAACTTGATGAATATTATTACATGGAGGGAGGCATGGTCTGGGGAGTTTAGAGCGCAAGGAGGCAGGCAGACTCAACACTTTCTTTGGAGTGGCATTTTCTACTCACATAAGATGCAAAACAACTATGATGTGTGTTCTTACATGATGTGTGGAGGCATTTCTGCCGAAAAACATGGTGGAAGTTGGGCAAGCATGTGTGCAGCCAGTAATGACATGTTTTCTTTCATGGTAGGGGATTTTTTACTGGCATTAAGGGCAAAGCCAACAAGGGGATGTTCGTACATGGGGATACTTGCATATGATGGCAGAGTCAGGATGACCATGTTTTCTTATGGAATCATTACTGTGCGTAATCTTACTGTTGGCTAGTACATTTGAGCACCCAAAGTAGACATAGCTCCCTTGTTTTACGCTTGGTCAAAGACTTAATGTTTGATTAAAACACATATTTATATCTTTGACCTATTGGACTGAGCAGTGAGCGCCTGCAACAGCATTATCATCATGCATATTGCACATGTGTGGTGGTCCAGGCCTGCCCACACTGTGGTGTGGGCTGTGCTTTTTTTCCGAGATTAGACGATCCTCAGCATAGCCCCACATTTTGTGTTACATCACTGATTCTATGTGTTCCCAAATGTACACAAGAATGACCTAAACCCTGCAGACAGACCTACCAAATGCTATTAGATATTATTATTATTATTATTATTATTATTATTATTATTATTATTATTATTATTATTATTATTATTATTATTATTATATTTTGTATAGCGCAAACCTAGCTCAGGATCAATGGATCATTCAGTGTGGAAAATATGATTGTCTGTTGGAGGGCAATAAATGAGGTGGATTATTGTGGGGTGTGTATGTGATGGAAGGGAGCTACTGAGAGAGAGGGCTGTGTGGTTGGTGAGCAGAGTTGCCAAGTATGAGTCTTTATAAACGATTGCAGGTACCAGTGGAACAAAGAGGTTTTGTCCATAAAATACAGAAGGCAAATTTGTGCACATACTTAAAGAGTAAACAACAAATCCTGAAAATAATTATGTGTTGAGCAGCATTTTTGATTTTGTCACGATAAAGGGGAAATAGAATTAATTTTAATCCACAAACTTTGGGGAGAACTGCTGAACTCTTCAATGACCAAACGCAAAGCATCTAATAGGTGACGATTACAGCATACACAGAGTCAGAATCATGTATCTTAGTCTTAATGAGGGAGCTCACCGAAAACATGATGCAGATGTTGAGTAATATAAAGAAGATTGTGGGCCTCATCACGACTTGGGTGGTAAATGTGGCGGATTATCCGCCGGACCTAAATAGCGCTAACGCCAAGGCACCCGGAAGATAATCCGCCAGATCACGAGTCATCGTGCACGCGCCCCGGTCCCTGGCGTTAGCACGATTAGCGCAAACCCTTAAATCCGGCGCACCGTGCGCTCCCTCCACTTCGCGCTCATAGTGCGCGGGAAACACGTCACCGCCGGAACGGGAAATAAAGCGGTGGCCATCTTGGAAATCACAATCCGTCGGATATCACAGCTACTGGAAGCCATCCACGCAAGCCAAGGCTGGAAAATGAGTCAAGAACGCACTAGGGGCAAGTCTGCACTGGACACGGTCAGGAAGACCAAGTTCAGTGACCAGGAGCTTGAGGTACTTGTGGAGGAGGCACTGACATACCATAATGAGCTGCAGCAGCGGAAAACCAGTGCCCATCGTAGAGGCCAAATATGGCGAGCCATCGCCCAAAGGGTCAGTGCTGTGGGGTGCGTGCCCCAGAATGGGGAGGACTGCCGCAAGCAGCTGAATGACCTGCGCGTGCGAGTGCGAGGCATCCTGTCACAGCACAGGAGTGCAAGCAGGGCCACAGGAGGAGGGCCACCATCACCCCCACCCGACCTCACACCATGGGAGGAGAAATCGACGTGCCTGATCGACGTCAGAACCATCAAGGGCATTGGTGGAGCGGAGGCAGGGACTGGCATCGACCCAACGGCAGGTGAGTTCCATCTCCAAATACATGCATCTGAATGAGAGTGAAGACATGTGTCTGAGGCAATGCATACACCCGTAAGTGAGGCCCACATCCCTAGAACGGTAGTGCTGCCTAGATGACCCTGTACGTGCAGTGCATGAATGACAGGGGCAGGGGATAGACTCCCATAGCCATATGAAAGCTACGTAGAGTGGTACTCTGCATCAACACAACCACAAAAGCCTGAGCGCAGTCCACCCCAACCACGCGTTCCCATGCAGTGTACCTCCATGCACATCCACAACAAGCACCACATGGTGACTGAACAGAATGCAAGTTGAGTGCGTCATTGGTACTGTTTTCAATCACACTTGTTGGCATGACCTGCATCATACAAATGTATGTAGCATTGTACTCAAACCACCCCCTATGTACCGCACAGGCACACGTTGATCCCAACAGCCCGGTGATGATGGGGATGAGGCCACACCGACAACGCGCCCACAACACCGTGCCTCCACCAGCACCAGCACCCCACAAAGACGCTGCACCCAAGGGAGACAACCCAGGGAACACCCACCTCACCCCAACGCAGCCCCGCCAGACAGCAGCAGCAGCCACATGGCCACAGGGAGGCGACCGGCAGCTCACCCCAAGCCACCATCCACAGCCCCGATGCCGAGAGAGAGAGGTCTGAATTGGAGCCCAACGTGGGAGCAACACCTCCACGTGGGCATCATGCCGCCGCACTACACTCTCACAGTAGTAGTGATGGAGAAGGGGTGTCAACACCTCAGGGAAGCCCAAGCAGAGGCAGACAGCAGGCAGGGACTCACCATGTGCCTGTGCGTCGCTGCAGCACACCGCAGCCAGATGTGGACACACCGTCCTATGGGAGGCCAGAGGACCAGCAATCTGAGACAGGCAGCCCAGTCCAGGCTGGTGGCTTCTCGCCATGCAGCCCCCCCCACAGCACCCAATTCACAGTCCACCACGTGACACAACAGGGGAGCTCTTTGTCACTGGGGCAGCAGTCATGGGCCGACTGGACATAAAGCCTGTCAGTCATTCCATCAAGCATGGGTGCAGCACGTGGCGCGGGACAATGCGCGTACACGGCAAGTCGTACAACAATGAACCGCTGCCCTGACAGGCTTTGGGCAATGAGTCCGCAAGTTCACAGAGGCAGTGTCAGCACTTGCAGAACAGCAACACGAGGCCAATAACCTCATGCGTCAGCACATGATGGCCAGCGCTTCTGTACCCTCTGCTTCCACCACACCCACAGAGGGTTCACTAGAGCCATCTCCGAGGCACCGGTCCATGCGCCATCTGAGGGCACGCACACCGGAGGGGCCTGGGAGAGGGAAGCGCCTGCGCCCATTCTAGTGGTGCATGGCATCATTGTTGTTGGTCTGATGAGGCAACTGCACAGTTGGGGGTTGTACACTGGGGGGAGGGGGGATTGTTGGGTGTTCACTGGGGGGAGGGTGGATTGTTGGGTGTCCTTGTGGGGAGGGGGGATTGTGTGCTGGGTGTTCACTGGGGGAGGGGGGATTGTGTGCTGGGTGTTTACTGGGGGGAGGGGGTTCGTTGGACGGAAAATAAATCACGTTACAAAAATCACAATGCATGCACAGTAGTGATTGTTACAAATGCAATTTAATGTTGAAGTGACATATTTACAATTTACCCATTACCCATTTCTAAAAGAATCCCTCAATCAATCCCTGTCTGGCCAACCTCCCCTCCCTCAGCCCAACCCTTTGTGCATGTGCAACACCTTCTGGCACTTCATCGCCTTCACTACCATCCTCAGGTGGCTGCACTTGAGCATCAGGGGGCAGTGGCACATTTCTGCGACAACAGATGTTGTGCAGCATGGCACATGTCAGTACAATTTTTCCACCTTTTTCTGGTGCATACATCATTGCCCCTCCCGTGCGGTCGAGGCACCGGAAGCGTGCCTTCAGCAGTCCAAATGCCCTCTCCACGCAGATATGTGTACGGGGATGGCCAAGGTTGTATGCCCGCTCCGCCGCCGTGTGTGGGTGATGCACAGGGGTCATGTGCCACGTGTACTGGGGATATCCAGAATCACCTGCAGGGGAGAGAAAGCTGGTATGGGGACAAAGTAAGTCCAGTGGGTTTACAGAGCCCTGTCATCAGTGTGATTTTGCCATATGTGTCATTTGGCCTATAACATTGTGGAGTGTGCTGTCCTACGGGCATGATTGAATCAATGGGGTACTCTCCACTTGGTACGCCTATGTTTCTGTATGTAACAGTACTCATTCACTTGTCGCAGGATAAGGGGGCCCTTCCATCTACTTCTGCTTGGCAGAAGTGGCTGCCTCATGTATCATTGCAAATCCATTTGGCTACAGTTGCATTTGCTGCTCTTCACTATTCTGTACTGTTCTCCATGCATTTCCATGGCCATTTTGGGGACAGTGTTTGTGGGATGTGCATTGTCATTACTCGGCCTACTTATGTGTGGAGCATTCGTGGATGTGCCAGCTCATGGTTTGGAATTTCATTACTGTCGGATGGCCAGGGTGGGATTTCTGTACTGTGTCAGTGTTGGGAGCCATGGTGCTACTCACACAGGAGGCTTTGTTGTGGTGGGGCTTCCATATGTCACTGTGCCGCCACATGTCTTACATCCTGCATGGGTGTGTTCTGATGTGTTGGACATGTCCAAGGTTCATCGTGCAAGGTGCTTGAATGTGTATGCTGCAGTGATGCTGCTGTCTATTGGGAATGATGGATTCTGTGACAGGCACCATCAGTTGTGGATTGACATGCTTTGTGGTATACATTTGTACTCACCCAGTAGCCATGTGTTTTGGCCTCGGTGCCTTTCCATGTACGCTGGCAGGGTACTGTTGCATAGGACCATGGAGTCCTGGGTGGATCCCGGGTAGCGGGCACAGCAGTGGCTGAAGGTGAGGTCAGGACCACATGCCATCTGCACGTTGAGGGAATGGTACTGTTTACGGTTTCTGTAGGCAGCCTCATGTGTCTGGGGTCGTACAAGTGCCACATGTGTGCAGTCCAGGGCTGCTATTACATTCGGGACTTGGGCAATGGCATAGAATTGACCCTTAAACTGGTGGACATGTGCCTGTGTGGCTGGCAATGCAATGTGTTCGTTCACATGATTCAACAGTGCATCAAGCACCTGTCCCAGCATGGTACTGAATGTAGACTGGGCCATTCCATGCATCATGGCAACGGTATGTTGGTAGCTGCCAGTCCCAAGAAATTGAAGCAAAGACACGAGCTTCACTAGGGGAGGTACTGCCGTGCTGGTGGCTATGCGGCTGCATATGTCACCCTGGATTGTGTCCAGCAACTGGGTGATGGTTGCCCTGTCCAGCCGATATTCTGTCACCAACTGACCATCAGTCAGGGCCCAGGGTGTTGGCCTGACCCTGGGAATGGCTGGCTGCCTTGCTGGTGCTGCTCTCCTCCTCCTTCTCCTCATCCCCACTGCCCCCTGCACTTCCAGGGCCCTGGCCTGGTTGACTGGCCTCTGTAGCCCCAGGCGCAGCAGGTAGAAGTCGACATCAAGGCTCCTGGCTCCAAATGGCAGCATGGTGTTGGGGTGGGTGTGTTGTGCATGGGTGGGTCCTTTGTAGGCCTCTGATTTGCATTGGTTCCACCTGGGCCCTCATTGCTGTCTCCTCCCTGCTCCTGCTGGTGTAATGGTGTTGGGGAGGGTGTGTTGTGCATGGGTGGGTCCTTTGTAGGCCTCTGATTTGCATTGGTTCCACCTGGGCCCTTATTGCTGTGGCCTGTGTTCTGTTACCTCCAGCTTCATGCTGGAGGTATTTTCAGTGGATTATCCGCCGCTTTTCTGGCGCTAATAGCGCTTACGCCGGACTCGTGATTGCTGATGTTTTAGCGCTAATGGTTCCTGGCGCTGTTATGGCCGGCGCTTGTACAGCCGGCTGTCCTTGTGCCGGCTGTAATGGCGCCGACGGTATTTGGAGTCGTGATCCGACGGACCCTTAAAATCGGCGCTAAGAGCGTTACCGCCGATTTTAAGGGTTACTGCCCAAGTCGTGATGAGGCCCCGTGTCTAAGCTGGCACACTGAAAAAACAGCAATAATTTGGACATCCAGATTAGAATAGGAAAACCAAGTAATCCACATAGTTTGTATCTTATCTGGAAAGAAAAAGAGTGGCCAAAAATAAAAGGACAGCATGCAGCATTTGAATTCAGAATCGGCGGCCCTGTGGAATAACTTACTACCGGGTTGCATTAGCTTGAGACCACTATTTTTCATCCACTGGATAACTATGTGAAGACTGGAAATAAAGTAAGAAAATGCACATCAGGGTCATTTGCACATTCCATCACCTGTGTATTGTCATCTTGTTAATGATAGTTAAGGATCAAACCCCTTAGAAGTTAGACCAATGAAGCCATGTGTGGATTACTCAATAAAGGGGGTAGTATAAAACAAAAAATGACCCCAAAATCCAACCGAGTAAAAATGGAACAATGATGGCCCAACTGGGTATGCTCATAGAAATGTGTAAAGGAAGAAGCAAAACAATTCCCAAGTTGCATCTCACATTGAAGTAATCAAAGGTAACTTATCTACACAAAGGTCGTAGCTTATAGTGTCAAAGGTCGCAAAGTGATCTAAAATGTCATTCTGTATAGTAAACAAAGTAGTTTTACTCCCAGGCGTGCAGCAGATGCCAAATGTAAAAAGACCAATGGTCCAGATAGAGTGGGTGCGTGACCACTTTCCCCATAACTTTGACAACCCTGGGAGGACTGCAGCAGGCCTAAGATTCAATAAACTGAGGGATCAAGCAGGGGAGTCAGAATTTCATGTTTCAAATGTGAATGAATGATCCTTGAAGTAATGGATACATTTACAAATTCACAGACAAATGTGCCAAAACAGCTGTCATTTATTTTGGCTGTGAAGGCAGAAATTACAGTGAGAGGGCTTTAAAGTAAATCTAAAGGGGGTTAAAATAGGGTACATGTAATCTGGGACAATGTCTCTACAAATTAAAGGGGGAACTGGCTTTGAGAGATGGATGGCATCCCAGGACACAGTTTGGCCAGATCTTTAGTTTTTTCTAATTGGATGTTTTTGACTTTCTGAGCAATGTTAACACCGAGCACTTAACAGAGACGCAGGAAGAGAGCCCTGCACGCAGGGAGGAACCAATAAACCTTAACATATTTGACAAAGTTCTCATATGTGGATTTTTGCTACCATTTGGAAATCAGGAGTATTAATTGACACAACTTTGCCAGGTAAATATTCTGTTTACCTTACCAATATGATAAGGAGAGCTTCTTAGCAATACTGTTCTGTAATCTATTAGACACACTTAATGTATGCATGATTTCCCCCTAGAGACAAACACCCATGGTCTAGGACAATACACCCTTCAGACAAATGTATGATATCCCCTTTACAGAGTGATTTAAAACTGATTAAATTATGGAAACATTCCGTATCACTTGCTGTCTTCCTCTAACGAGTTTAGGGCAGCAGATGAAACACATTGGTGGGTAGTGGTCAGGAAATATCCTAATTAATTAAACAGAATCAATAAATAAGTACAAAATATGCCAGGAGAAATACTAAAAAAGAATAACTGTCCCTTTTGGGTTGCAGGTACAGCTTGTTCAATTATCACTAATGTACAATTCAACTGGCTGTTTTTAAAATGTTGTACAGTATGTGTTTCAACATTGTGTAAATGGTGGGTTTAAGGCATACAGTTTAAGACAAAATCTTGAACATTTCAATGCTAATGTGAGCATGGCCTCCAATATAAAAAATAAGAGTTGTAATATTTGGTGTTCATTATTGTATGTGTCTGCATGACACATGATCAAATTAGTTTTCGATATCTATTTAGTAGTGCAAGAATGACTTGTCCATGTGAAAGGTTTAGTCACAATGAAGCTTTGACTGCATGATTACATGCGTAAGTGCAGCGATCAAGAGCAGTCTCACTGCAGCAAGCACTGCGTAGGTGTGTGGAAGTCCTATTTGTGCTAGACGTCGTTGTATTACAAGGCACCTACACCTTAAACGAAAACAGGATAGGTTTCCTATAACACCTTCGCCTGGCGAGGAGCGCTGGCCCATAAGTATGGTGATCAAGTGCAGTCTCACTGAAGTCATACGTAAGGCAGAACAAGCTACCTCTCTGAGCATTGCTTGCTTCCTACTTAAAAGGAGATTGGGGTGAGTTTGCTGCAATTTTGGTCCCCATTTTTAAAAAGGTAGATCGCCATAACCCTAACATATATCGACCCATTGCGTTGTTAGAAGCGCCTAGGACAGTGTTTGCCTCCATAGTGCTACCCAACTGAATGTGTGGGCAATGAGAGAATAACAAGCTCGATTTTTTCAATCCAGGTTTGTGAAGGGTTCCGGCACTGCTCTTGATTGCTTGATTTGAAAACAAATTCTAAATAGAGCCCTCCTTTAAGGGTCAGCTGTAAATATTGCTTTCATAGGCTTTGCTCTTGAATTCGATAGTATTAATCGAACATTTTTATGAAAAAAAACTTTTAAATGGGGCTGACCAACGTATTTAGAGGAGATTTTAATGGACCTCCATTCTGACACTTCTGTTTGTGTTAGATTGAAACAAGAAGGTCATTCATCAAAACATATTGGCAAATTTAGAGGTTTAAAACATGGCTGTATATTAGCCCCTGCTCTGTTTAACCTATTTTTATCTGACCTGGGGGATACCCTACGAGAAGCTAGATCGTTTCCTCTGCATATTGTTGGACAAGCTATAAATTGGCTTCTATATGCAGATGACCTAGTTTAGTTGGATCAGTCACCAATAGGCCTACACCATCAGCTTGATATGATGGATCAATACACAGCTAAAAATGATCTCTTCGTAAACATTGTGAAATCCAAAGTATTAGAGTTGAGAGCGGCTAGAAAAAAATAGGAAATCTCCTGCAAGTGGTATTTGAATAACACTGCTTTGGCTAGTGTAGCATCTTTAACTTATTTGGGGTTTTATATGGTGGAAAGTGCCAATATTACCTCTAAAATAGCTATGCTCAAACACAAGGTTTGTATGCTGGCCGCCCATGGAATTGCTTTAAATAAGATAATCGGTTGCTTTTTTAAAGTCCCTCTACTGCAAATTTACAAGATGAAGGTTGTACCTGCGTTAACGTATGGAGCAGAATTCTCCCTCACTGTGTCCCTTAGTTTGTGGAAAAAGTTAGAAGCGCTTTTCTGGAACAAAGTCTTGTATATTTCTAAGGAAGCCCCTATCCAGCTCATTAACTATGAGCTGGGCCTATTTTCCTTGTGTGTGATGGTGCATTTGAGACTATTATCTCTGTTTAGAAAATGTTTCATACTACAACAAAATACCTAATTGTATGTATTGAATGCTTCTCTGAAGAAAATAAGTGATAAGCTCTTGTCGCACTGGGAGGAAGGATGTTTAAAGATTGTAAATTCCTTGGATCTAACAGTGGATCTGTTGATTGAGCACCCAGTCTCTGTAAAACGTAAACTTTAGCTAAGTGATTGAATTTCGATGTGAGTGGAAGGCTAAAAGTATAAAATATTTGACAATTTTATTAGCGAGAAAAATCCTTTAAATACACTCCCTAATTATTTAAACAAGTTTCCTAAGGCTTTATGGAGGTCTCAATTTTTAAGAGTATGGCTTTAACCTCTATCCCACCTTAAAAGTCTTAAGGGCTCACCATACACTTGAAAAAAGGGCTACGTGCTGTACATCCTGTAAGGATATTACTACTATTGAAACTCTTCTGCATTCATTAGTAGCCTGCCCAAATTTGGCCAGAATTAGACACCTGAACTGGTGGTGTATGGTATGTAGGGAGCCCCACACTGCTCTTGTTTTAGTGAATGTTAAGTTTGTAAAAGATCTTTCTCTGCAGTATTATTTTAGGACTGATAATGTCCACTGCTATTTTTATTGATATGAATTGTGTGCTATTTTATCAAACACATTTTAGGTTGATTTTAGCGATATTGAACTGACGTTGTACTCTGTTTTCTTTCTGTTTCTTTCAATGATATTTGGTTTGTGTAATTGTTATCTCACATTTGATGCATTTGCATTTTTAAAGTTCTTTGATTTCCTTTGCAAGAGGTTTATTTTAAGCCAATTGCAAGCATTTGTTTTTTAAAATGACCATATGATCTATCACAGAACTGTGCTCCAAAATGTATGCATCATGACCACCCAGTGAAATGTTTAATCAGTTAAATATTTAGTGCCTGCATGATTTACAATTGGTTCTACATGCAACTCATTATCATTCCTTTTCCCTTTACTTAATTAATTGTGTATTATTCACAAGATGCTTGACAAAATTCAATTAATGAATTGTATTGATTTTGTTTTTATGACACTCAAACTGTATTGTAATTATTTCATATGCACTTTAAATTTGAGTTTGGACTTTTATTTACTTTTGGGCATCTTTATTAATAAATAAGTCATGTTTTTTCTAGAGTATTCATTATCCAAGATTTTGGATACAGATACTTGACTACCATTATATTTATTCATACATAAATTGCTATGTTGTATTTAATGATGGCTGTGCCTTGAAGTGCTCGACTCAAATGCTTGTTTGGTCTTTTGAAGAGGCATGAGGCATTCTAGCCACCATAGAGACAGCTTGGGAGTCAAATTGAGCAGAGTCAAGAAATGTTCAATTCAGCTCGAATCTTCTCATGTGAGCTCGAGTTGGCTTGAATTGTGTTATAAAACATTTAACATTGATATGGATTTTAAGAATTTTAAGAAAGGACACGGCATCGTAGGGAAGATAATGGCTTATACAATGCCAACGTGAGATTGTTAAGTAATTATACATTGTGGGATGCATATCGATTTGTATAATTCCACTTGGATGCTCTAAATTTGAAGGACGTTCGTGTTAAGGTACATAATGAATACAGGACTTATTTTGTTATTATGGAGTTGCTGTAAAGGCTCAATACATTTTATGCATGATATACATATGAGATACTCCTTACATGAGCACTTGCACTTTATTATGTTTATTTGTACATGTGTCATTAGATGTAATGATGATGTGTAAGCATTTCCACTTTATGATTTAGCATTTTAAAAGCTAGCACTTGTATTTCGCAATTTTGACTTGAGTTGGAGTTTACATCTCAATTATGTATAAAGTATAGGTCGAATTCACAAACTACCACATATAAGTATTTGAACTTTTTCAGTTAGTCAGTCAATAATAACTTTATTTCAGCCATAAGGCCGTAAAAGTACATCCTAAAACATACAAATGAATAAAGCAACAATAAATATACATACTTCCAAGATACAGTGGAACCAGTATCAAGGGTCCAAGCCCCCCCCTTTGATCGACAATCTGAGGACCTCACTAACTTCACTTCTACTCAGCCAGGAAAACAGGTTTCATAGCTCTGATGCGATTACCCAAAGTCCTTGTCCCCAATGGCACTGCATTAGTGCCAGAAAGCACGGAAAAGTGTGATCTAGTTCCGGAAGTGTAGACATCATTGTGCTCACACTAGGGTCTAATTTAATTTAGATCACACTGTTTTGCACGGAGCAATATTTCACGTCAAAGCCCAAAATCTCATTCACTAATCTCTGCTTCCTGAGATTAATCTGAATGAGGTCAAGGGCACTCTTCCCCAGTGAGGGAAGTTTGAGGCAATTTGAAATATCCTCACGGGTTACAAACCAGCAGCCATGAGCTACAAGAGGTTTATTTTAAACCAATTTCAAACATTTGTTTTTTTTAAATGACCATATGAACTATCACAGAAATGTTGGAGGCATTGCGCTGCATAGGACGATGATCTTAGGGTGGGGCTGAAGGGCCTGGATGGGAGTTGTCCTGGCACTCCATGTTGGTCTGTGCGCTATTACTACCTGAGCACTCTTTGGGATCACCACAGTGCCACAATCTGACCAGTTTAGAACCCCTGGAGCAGCGTCTGATCTAGCTTGCAGACCCCCATTCACCACCATCCAACAGCGTCTAAGAAAGCCAAAAATAACCTTTTAGGTCTGCTAGCTCTGGCAGGACTAGACTACACAAACATCTGCTAGGCACATGTGCCTCCTACAAATCAATGCCCATAGGGGGTTGGCTTTCAGCATTAGCCACAGACTGTTTGGCTGGAGAACCTACATTAACCGCATCAAACACACTCTTCACATTCTCCACATTCTCCATAGTTTTAAATAAAATGTCTGGGATCACGGGGAGAGACAGCGTTATGGCGGACACTGAATACATGGAGTTGCATCATCTCTGGTGTCTTCCCCTTGGTATTTCCTCGCCAATGGGCCCCACTACTGTAGCAAGTTTCAAAGCTCACTTTTTTCCGGTTCATGGCTATGCAGGCCCTAGTTGATGAAATGCAAGGTCTGTCACGAATATCACACACAACGAGAGGGTCACACAAATCAAGATAATCGGTACAGCCCAGCTTCTCACCTGATGAAACACTCTGAGTCCAGGTACTGCCTTGCTTCTCTCTTGGTCCACCCCACAATCTCAAATCTGTCCACCCAACACCCCCTATTGTATGCCAGAGAGCCCTTTCCTGCTGGCTTTGCCCTTGCGGGCCAGGCCCCATGTCCCAGGCTTTTAAAAGGAAAAACTCGTAGTTGCAGGACACCCTGGGAAAATGGGCATGGCTGTGGCAAGATTGTGGGCTTCCGTGTTTCTGCCACGCTTACAAGTTTGTCAAGCTCAGCGTGGTCAGTGATAGTACTCGGCAGTATCCGCAAGGCTTCAATGGGACATTCGTGGGTCGGAAGAAGATTAAATCTCCGGCAGATGGAAAGAAACAGGAGGAAGGAACAGCCTCCTCTAATCACCCGCTCGCTCAACATCGCAAGCCTGCCCTTAGCAGCCCGGGCTTTGCTGCTCTGAGCTGCAGGGTAAGGCTTTGTAGCCTGCTGTTCTCAATGGAGAGTGCCTGGAAAAGGAGGAGGGGGGTCTCCAACATCCGCACCTGCGGTCGCCCAACACTGCAAGCCTACCCTTCGCAGCCCGGGCTCCACTGTTTCCGGTCTGCATGGTAAGGTTTTGTAGCCTGCTGTCCTAGCTGGAGAGTGCATGGAAGAAGAGGGGGCGGGACTTCAAACAGCCGCACCTGCGGTCGCCCAACATCGCAAGCCTTCCCTTAGCAGACCGGGCTATGCACTTTATGTCAAAGCACTTGCACATGTACTTTAAAATACCAAATAGGATTGCTTATTACATCGGGGGAAAGGTTTTGATGTCCATTATAGGTTTTGTGTGAGAATTGTCATATTTTGCAGACATAATTGTATGACTTACTTAGCATTTTCACAGATATATCATTTATGGAGCTTAATAATAGTATGTTTTAATGATTTTCAGGCCAGAATATTCGAAGGGTAAGCTGATGAAAAGAATCTTACAATGTATACATTACATGAAGCTAGGTTAAAACCATTGCACTTTGAAAGGAACATGATATTTATAGATTTTGGTCTGCTTTGATAAACTAAATCATGTGACCTGAGGAGACTAATAAAAACAATTGATGCACCTTACTCCGTGTTTATGTATATAAGCCGTTTGTTTTAATTGGTGTATTTGAAACTGTGATGTGTATTGTTGTGTTGGTGATATGATCTGTTTTACCATGTAATGAAGGTTTAATCATTCAAGAACATCCACAGTGGGACTTCCCTTGCGTGTGAGAGAGAGAGAGAGAGGAGATGGGGGAGGGAGAGAGAAACATTTTGCTGTATTGGTTAGTCAATTAACACATGTTTCGGAGCTCAGTATATGAGTATATACACCTCCTTTATATGCCTTGAGGGATATATTTTAAAATGACTTTGCATTATTTGTAGAAGGAATAACATCGAAAACATGTGATCACGTAAATGGTCGAGCACTCGGGTACTTGGCATCAATACAGTACCGTTGAGAGCTTCATTGGGAGTGATTTTGTAATTGCAAGTTCTGTTTCATAGAGTGCACCAAAAGTAAGAATTTGACATGTGTATGTAGCATACAATGACAGGCGCCTCCCGTGTCTAAGCACTATGGTATTATGACATCTAAATCAAGGGTAGTCTGTTTATCCACCACAGAACTAAGAAGGGAGGAATATGGATTTAACCTGTAACTGCAGATTTCTCGCTAAGGCATATTACAACCGTACAGTAAGTGCACCATTTGTCGCCTATTTTCCTTACTCCAAAGAAATGTACTGTGACATAAGCTGAACTGTTTTGCAAGCCCATTGTTGTTTACTCAGAGTATGATGGCCAGCCCATGCCATATGTGTATCATTCTGAAAAGAGAATCTGTCCCTTCAGTGTGATGAAATGCATGATAGTCTTTCCCATGTTCAGGTGGGAACATGTCAGCATACTGCCAGCGTATATTTCCTCAATGAAGAGATACACCCATATACATTATAATCAGCAGTTATGTTCAATTAGAAACACTGGTCTGGGCAGAGGTTTGGAGGGTGATTCATGCCCCTGAACAGGGCTACTCGCTCTTTTTAGCAACAGACATTACTCACTCAATGCCTGTTTCCTCATCTCGTTTGATGTAATGAGCAAAGTATAGCGCTGTTCTACTGGAGATATAGAGTTATCTCAGACCATGGAGCGGCGCTCCTCTTTGTTTATGTTGGCACTGACTCAGAGGTCATGTTCATGGCACTTGAACATCTGCCTTCACCATGACAACGATTTGATGCCAATTGTCCAGACATTGCTTGAGGTGTACAGGTACCAAATCATAGTCCCTGCTAGCATCACCGCACCGGTCCAGGATTCAGGGAAATGCTACAACAGAGACGCAATGATCAGGTTTGCATCATCGAATAAGAAGGATGTCTTGAAGAGTAAATAAGTGTTGGAGGCCACTTGACAGTTAACCAGATAATGTTCAAGAGAAGGTAAGGTTGTGTCAATACTATTGGCACGGTGGTGAAAAAGCTAGAAAGCTGTTGGTTTACAAGACCGAAAGCAACAGGCATCAATGTATAATATGCATATTTACACACAACACAAAGTCGTTACAGGCAGTGTCTTTGTGTGGCAGCAATTGTTCTTGAAGAAGCAAATCCACTAAGCTCTTTACTGCATCTGGTCTACCATTGACACCCAGATGAGGAAAGCAATTGGTGTCTCCACCTTCCAAACAGGCAGCTACAAGATGGAGAGGAGATCTGGCAGAAAGGCTCCGTCTGCTACTTATCATACCTCAGGGCTTCGGGGTATTTTGGGATTGCAGGCAAACTTTTGCCAACAGGCTCAGAACCCACATAAATTCTATCATTTCGAATGAAGCAACATGTATTGTCATTTGACATTATAGCCCAATTTGAAACGCTGAAAACACTTTTTAAAATACAGATTATTTTATAATAAATAACTTTAAATATATTATTATACAAAATTGTGTGAGCCCTCTACTGAAAACGAACGTTGTTCAAAGAACCTTGTCTGTGTGAGGTGTCCCACCCAAGAAGGTCTGCAACCACGTTTTAACTTATTTAACACAGAGGAGACATATCCATTTGCATATGAGTCTGGTCCCACCCAGAGACAGGCTTCTGCACTTTTTGCTATATGTAACATATAAATACAATGCATTGGCTTGTCATAATACCATAGGATGGATTATATTTTGACCCTCTGACACTTCACCCAGATGCCATTTTTTCCTCCACAGCTGTATATGAAAACATACACAGTTAATTGGACATGTTACACTAATATGAAAGCAGACACCTATACATGTTGCACACATCAGGAACAGAGAGAGGTAACATCCTATTGCATATTGTAGTTATAATGTGCTAAACACTATAAGACGTTGTGCTATGCTATGCATGATCACCATAGCATCTAGATGTGTGCATTGGTCCATTCATGACACTTGCTTAGAGCAGATGCCCTGGAAACTGAAACCATTCTGCCTCTGTTGGATAATATAAATATACAAGGAGATTATTATGTTCAGTAGGAACATACGTGAAACAAAAGAGCAGTAGCAATATAATGGCAGGCAGCATTTAATTATAATTCTAAACACTTCCTGCCATGCGAACATGGGAGGCGCAATTTACTCATTTGCAAGGCACAGTGCAAAAGTGCAGGGAAAATGGTTGCGTACATGTGCAGGGCAAAAGGCGGAATACATGCGTGTAAGCCACCTGTTGCCCTGCATTTTTACACTCTACCATGTAAATGACCAAAATGTGGTGGCAGGGATCCACCTATGTGTACACCTATGTGTACGTGTATGTGTGTTCGAATGACTCAGAGGTACTTGCCAACACCTTTAAAGCAACCATCATGGTGGTGATTGAAGCTGTAGCTCCCATCACCCTTAAAAAAGCAAAAAAAGTGAAACACTCCAACGCCTGATATATCGAAGATCTATCTCAGCTAAGATTAAAAAAAAGGGTGGCACTAAATACCTGGAAAAACAACCCCAATGACACCACCAAAGCTGCCTTCAAGGCCATGTCCTCTGAATATAAAACCGCCATCATCCAGGCCAAAGCCTCTTCCTTTAACTCCAGAATAACAAATGCAAATCTGGCTCCAAAGACATTTTATCTGTTTTCAGAGAGCTGGAGACTCCTGCTTCACCACCCCCTACCCTCTTAGAGGATGCAGCCTGGTGCAACTCTATTCAATCTGCCATGTTGGTGAAGCTGGACACCCTACATGGAAAGATCCTTGCACACCAACAGGCCCTATCTAACCTGATAGCTAAGAGCCATCATTGCTTGTCTCCTGCCACCGACACCGCGTCTTCCCCCATCTTTGAATTTAAAGACATGACTATAGCAGAAGTCACCCCCTCCTTGATTCCATTAAACCCTCCAATTGCAAACGGGATGCCTGCCCAGCTCAGGTCATCAAGGACTGTGCCCCTTCCCTTGCCCCCCTCATCACTGCCTTCATTAAGACCTCTTTCCAATCGGGCCATGTCTCTACCAGACTCAAGGAAGCCTGGGTTTGCCCGCTCCTAAAAAAAACTTCCCTAGACCCTCTGATCCCAGGTAACTACAAGCCCATTACCACTGTCCTATTTCTTCTAATAAATACTGGACAAGGCAGCCTACGTACAAGTGCAAAAAACAACCTTCTGGGTCTCCGGCAATCAGGGTTCCGGCCGAGGCATGGTACCGAAACGGCCCTCCTTGATCTTAAAAAACAGATGGGTGACATAAGAGATGCAGGCAAACCTGCACTACTTCTCCTTCTGAACCTTTCCGCTGCCTTTGATTTGGTGGACCCTAAGACCCTCTGGCACCATCTCTCCACCGCAGCTAATTTCTCCCCCATTGCATGTAAATGGATCACCTCTTTCGTGCAAGGAAGAGCGATGAAGGTCTTCTCCGACCTTGCATGAGCCGACCCAAGCATCATCTAATGTGGGGTCGATGATCCAATCATGGATGGCGGAAAACTGGCTATGTCTAGACAGTAAGAAAACCGAACTTCTGCTGATCGGATCCCCCACCACCCTGGGCAAGCTGGTGAGCTGGACAAGCATTAAAGCTCATTCATCATAGACACCATCCCCATCATTGACTCTCCAGCAGTCAAGACCCTTGGTGTCTACCTTGATCCCAACCTTACCATGACCAGGTAGGTTAATGCCGTTGCATCAACCTCAGCCTATCTTTCCAAACTTCTTAACGCAGTAAGACCATTCTTGTCCAACAAAATTGCCTCACCATCGCCAGAACAATAATAGGATCAAGATTGGACTGCTGCAATGCCCTTTTTAAAGGGACTTCCAGCAAAAATCTTGCTAAACTTCCGCTGGTCCAAAACAACACTCTCAGGGCAGCCACAGGCATATCTAGCAGGGACCACATATCAAGGCTCAGAAGACATGTCCACTGGCTCCCTGTTAAAGAAAGAATTATCTTCAAAACTCTTGCTCTGACCCAAAAGTGCCTCCACAACCTAGCCCCCCCTTACCTTGCTAACAGGTTCTCCAAACCTGCTGCTTCCAGACCTTCCAGAACTGCATATTCCAACACGGTAATCGTACCCAGAACGCGCAGAGTGTGCACTGGTGGTTCTAGCTTCCCGGCCGTGGCTGCCACCACCTGGAATGCCCTTCCACCAAACATCTGGCAAATTGACTCCCATGCTTCCTTTCGCAAGGCCATTAAAACCAGCCTGTTTGTGTAACCTGCCTGTACCTGTAGTCACTCTTTCGGTGACCAAGCATCTATCTGTTGATGCCTGTACCGTATCTATGAATGTTCATTGTTGGGCGGCTTCACTGTAACCCTTTAAGTAAGCCCTCTTATTCTCCATGTTCTCAGTGCCTTGATTCCCATGGGCTGTAGTGCGCTCTTCAAATACAAATAAATAAATAAATATGTCACCCATGTAACGGCATGCTGCTGACAAGTTATGGGGAAATCAAACATGAGCCACATGGGCTTTAATGCAATGCTGCATGAAGTGTACTAGTTAACATTAAAAAGAGAATGTGTTCAATTTTGACGATAATTAATATTAATAATAGTTAAGCCATGTGTTGCTCTATCAACAGGTAGAACCCACTTAAGAGCTGGAGAGGGTGGAGCCGACAACGATTCCTTATGTGAAATCAGGGTGAAAATAGACGTGTCACTTGCATAGGGTGAAGCTAAGACTTCCAGGAGAGTGCCTAGAATCTTCCTTTAACAGCCTCTGAGGGACAAGCGAGATGACTGCTGAAAGAAAGGCCTTGCATGCTGCTGCAGACTGCTGGTCCCCAACAAGCATAGGACAGAGGCTTGCCTCATGCAAGTAGCTTTGGAGTACCTCTTTGGCCTGGGAAGAGCAGTATATAGCACGATTTTCTTCAAGGAACTATTAAACTTCCCACACAATGTTGATAGCTCAAATGGCAAAGCTTTTGGCAATTCTGGTGTCAAATCCCTCATCCTACTTATTTGAGACAACTTTTAAGCCATTGAGCCAAAGTCAAATTGCTGACGAGCCCATGATGCTTTCTTGGCCTGTCAGCCACCTGTGCCTTTGAGCACTATATCACAGCATTGATCTGCCCAATTAAGCAATTCGAGCCATGAGGTTAATGCCAATGACTGCTCATCAAGCCCATTCAAATCGATTTACCCCCTTTGAGTCACTGCATCCAAAACACCTATGTTTTTCAATTTCAAGACGCACATTGCTACTTCGAACTGCATCTCGATCTACTGGAAAAGTGACACGATGACTGTCCCAATGCTGTTGAAACAACAAAGAAGTTAGTGTTTGAATAAACTAAAAGCCCCAAACGAAGCTTTTCAAAGTTCTGACCGGCATGGCCTTCTGAGGCTGGGTCCCATTGATGGTTAACACACCTTTTTACTCACCGTAAAAGACATTTAAAAGTAATGATTTTGCATTGCACTATATTTCAGCATGGCTGCCTGCCTTTTCCCCTGCTGCCCGTTTATTCCCAGAGTCAATGGTATGTAGATATAAATATTATGTGTGTTTTTGCTTTACAGGGTTTGACTTGCTTTGTGCTTTTTATCAGTTGCATGTGTTTGAGTAAAGAACCTATTTTTTAAGAGACCATTGTTTTGACATTCATTTTATTTGGTTGTTTGTTATATTATAGTGGTTTTGAGGCTTCTACACTGGTTCACATATCTCAGGAGAATATAGCCTGCACTCAACCCAGTTTGCCAAATGAGACAAATGAGGTTCACAGTCCATGTTTAACCTTCGTGCCTGGATCACTGCTGTGCTAGTAGTAGTGCATGTTTAGGTATAATGCTAAGAAACTATTGCTAAATCCTGCACTGTGTCACGTTATATTGAGACCACCCTTAACCTGGGGAGTTCTTTCCCACCCCCATCAAGGAACCTTGCAATACTTGCTTACATTTTTTAGTGCTGGCATTACTAAAGACTCCTATTGAGTAACATAAATCTCCCCCCCCCCCGTGCCCAAAGTGAGCTAAGAACCATGCAGGGGTATAGGACATATATGTGGATATATTTGCAAGAAAGATAATAGAGATCACACTACACAAATAAATCAAGCAATTATGATTTCACCCAAGCTTTTGGCTTAAAATTAACACAGTGTGATTTAGCAGTATGTTTTTAGACCCCTTTACTGAAAGGTCTGTGTTGGAGAAATTGGACAGTACAAATTGGGATGATTAGAGAATTTAGTTTTTCAGACCCCACCTCCACTTAAAGACTTGTGTTGGGGAAGCAGGAAAGAATACAATAGGATGATTCGATAATTTTGGATTTCAGACCCCTCTCCACTTAAAGGCCGGTGTTAGGAGAGCTGGACATCATAAATTGGGATGATTGGAGAATTCTGGGATTTCAGATGACCCCTCCACTTAAACGCCTGTGTTGGGGAAGCTGGCAGTTTAGGGATTGTTTTGGTTCAGGGACAAAGACACCTCTCTTCCTAAAGAAGTCAGCATCAATAGGACAAATAGGATCACCCAATTAATTACAGTCTATAGTTTTCAGCACACACCCGGAATGAGCTTTGTTAATTTCTAATTTTAACAGAAATCACCCTCTGGTGTTCCGCTAAGGGGAATTAATTAAATTAATATGTGTAGTTTATTAGGCTAAGGATCTACACAGTTTTGCCTTCCCCCACCCACTATAAAGGGAAAGGATTTTAGGCTAGCACACTCCCCCACCTTTTGGTTTCCCAGGACTCAGTTCTACTTACATAGAAAGCCTCTGTTTAAGGAAAGCCATCTGTAATTCAGGTTCCTCTTGGAGGATATGGCAGGGGTTGGTCTCTGCACTCTCAAGGATGGCCCCCAGAACTCCACCCAAGCACCCAGTCAGTTTTTAGGCCTTCCCAGAAATAGACAGCTCCACCCAAAGGCAATCTTTGCAAAGTATCTCTTTGGTGTATCCTGGTAGTTGTCAGATGGTCATTTTCAGAAGATCTAATCAATGGTACATTTCAGCAGCTCTGCCCATTACTCATAGTGCATCCAATTTATATAGCAGGGATGACACCATCAAGCTTACAATCTTGGGTAGTACCCTGCAAGAGTGTTCACCAATAGGATTGGTCAGTTAGCCTTCTCTCTCCTCCCAACTCCTGCCCCTCTCTAAGGATTGGACTGGAGCAGACATATGGCAATTCCCATGTGCAATCACCTTTGTTCTCATGTCAAATGTTTGGCAAATACTGGTTATGGTGCAAAACATCATAATTTTACTAGCCACTGCCATAGTATATATATTTTTCGATTCAGCTAATCAGGGGGAATTTGACAAAACAACAGCCAGGTCTGCACCCTGTTGTACGGTTTGGCAATTTTCAGCAGTTTTTACAAAAGCATAATCATTAGGAACATGCAATTTATCATCCATATTCATAATGTTACCCTCCAACTCTCACATTTGGAACCTTTTCAGATCAACCAGAAATCCATTTTAGATGGCCATTAGTCACAGGTGGATGAATTGTATATCACGAAAAATGCCTGGAAATTATCTAAAGAATTAAACATACATGTGATCAGTATGGTTGCGGAGGAAAAAGGCAGAAGTTATAATAGTCTGCTTGAACAAAGGGAATCTACATTTGCACTAATATGAGCTTCCCTTCCTCCAGGCCATTTGTCTCTCACAGCCAGTGTTTTTATTAGTCTCTTTGAAGTTGGTTGCCTGATGTTGTAAATACCTGGTATGCACCAGCTAAAGCATTAGGTCTGCTCAGAACTGCCCTTTCAAAGGCATTAAGTCCAGGGAAAGTCTGTTTTCAACACATTTTAGCAGCTACACTTGATTGTAGTTGTAAATAACTGGGGGGTGCAAACGCTAAGCTTTCAGTTGGTGAGTTCTTTGTGAATTTTGGCCAGAGCCCCACTATTTGTCCTTGACTGAAATGGGCTCACAAATTGTATTTTCTAACATCAGCCTTGATTCTTTGACATACAGTGTGTTTTCAGGGTCCACCTTGCATTTTCACTGAAAGTACAAGGCTGTTTGTATCAGTTATTAATAAAATAAACTTCTAATTATATGCTGTTTATTTTCCTGCTGAGAAGTGAGTCTGAATATTCACAGTGTACCACCTTTTCATGGCTGGCAGTTTCAGTGAAAATGTTGCATTTATTTATCAGCCAGTAATGTGATGTGCTTTTCCAATCTGAACTTAGATTACATTTTAGTTTTAGCCTTCTCTGGATTTTTTGTGCAGAAAGACACATGTACAGACTTCCTAAATAGGCCTACATGAACTTTCCATGGCAACCAAGCAGGCTTTTCTTTTCAAATGTGTTGCTGGTATTTTGCATAATCTAACTTGCTTTTTGTCAAAACACACACCATGTCTTTTCCCTGAAAATTTTATGTTAGATGGGGAAAACTTTTCTCATGCCTTGCTTTAACTTGCAAATGCACATGCAAAGCCATTTTGGCGTCAATGTTAAAGACACCTTTGAATTTCTCCTTCCTTTGTGAATTAAAAAAGCTGCTTTTCCTTTGGTAATGACAGGTAGACCTTTTTCACATAGCCCTTCAGTTCCATTTGTTTGGGGCCTTGATTACACCCCACAACTATTTGTGGTTAGTGGTAATTTTGTCACATTACATGAAAGGCTCACTTCAAAATATCCCAACACTTGTTTCCCAGTTTTCAGATATGAAGTCACCTTTATTTTTGCTCAACACCTAGCCACCTACATTTGTTGATAGAATATGTGGCAATTGACCATCAAACCTCCAAACAGGCTGAACTTGAGCCTCTTGTAGGCTTTCAGGCAACAGCTATTTGTTTTCTTTGCTTTGTATTGTTGTTGTCTTCCTTTGAATTAATATTTCCTACTGTGTTTTAATGCTTCTACTGTAGAAAAATATGTGTTTCAAAAGGTCATATCTATGATTACATCTCGTGTGGGAGAGAGGTGGGTATAGTGAAATCGATTTGCTTGAATAATAGTGGCACATAAGTATTTTTTTGTTTGTTTTTGTTTTATTTGTTTTAGTTGCAATTACAACTTTTCAAATATGAAATGTTTAAAATTTGTTTGCGATGCTTTGTCAGATTGTATGAAATCAAATTGATATAAATGATTAGTATGTCATTTGTCATACTAAGTTATTGCATTCTCTTATAGATTGTTACATAATATCATGCAAGCTTATTTCTAGCATTTCATTATCTAGCAATGTGATTTGCTTGCATTAGAATAACCACTTTCATGTACATGACGCATGCTGCTCATGTGTGTCACAATTGTAATTTTAGCAGAAATATAATTGTGGCAATACTTAGAGAAACGTGCTGAGGATTTTAAAAGTATGGACCACATTGCACAAGGTGTTGAAGTATGATAGTTGAAAAAGAACTTGAAAAAGTGTTCTTTCTTTATGCTCGATGGCAATGGACCAATATATTTTCCAAATTTTCTACCTGGCTTTCTAAGTTGCAGAATCTACAAACATTTGTGATATTGCACTCTTTAGATCTCAATGCTATTACAGCTCTATTCGTCCAAAGATTGAAACATAGCCCCATTATTTGCATACGGTGGGCGGCATTGGGAATTCTTTGCAATTATATGGGGATTTGATTATAATAGCGGTACATGAATAATTGAGATACATACAATCCCACTGTTTGGGGAAAAACAATGGGTGCATGTAGCCTCACTTCTGTCTATATTGGGTGACCATTTTGGTGGTATAATATGTGTGTCCTCACATCTGGTCCTTGCACTGAATTCCTCCTAAAATCAAGCAAAGGCAACCGTTTTCAAAATTATATTGGCAATGGATATACATGTGGCATGTGCCATCATTACCCCTCCCAATATATGCCATCTTATGACTAGGTAGAACCACTACCACAGTGACAGGCGAATATGCATTCCAGACCCATACACAAGCCAAAACTAGCAGATTTGACAATGCTTGTTTAAAGAAACCTGGGGCTGAATACAAAGCTTTTGAGATTGCAAGCTGTGAAATTAAGACACTCAGCAAAATGACAACCTTGGGGGTGGTGCTGGATCAGGAGTTCTCCATGAAAGCACACATCAGTAGCCTAGTTTCCAGCACAGGATACTATCTGAAACTGCTGTCTCAAATCAGGCCCTTTCTGAGAAAATTCAACTGTGCCTTGATCGCTAGAGCGATTATCGGGACATATATAGATTACTGTTCAAGTCTCCTGCAGGGCATGGGAAAGGGGGAAATGACCAGACAACAGGTCATTCAGAATAACGCGGTATAAGTGATTGAGGGTCTTAAAAAATCAACCATGTATCTACTGTGAGACAAAATCTCCACTGGGTTCCAGTGGAAAAGAGACTAGTCTTCTGGACACTCTGCATCACATACCAATGCCTGCACAGATTTGTCCCCAGATATCTTGCGGAAAAACTGGTCTGGCTGCCGGAAAGAGAAGTGTCCTGTGATGCAACAACTCAAATAGTTTGCTCATTCCTAAGGCAAAACTGGCCATTGTCACATGGAACTCTTTTTCCCACGCAGCTCCCAGGCTCTGGAATGAGCTCCCGCCAGATCTGAGAGCCTGTACTAGCCTTCAGAATTCCAAACAGGTAATAAAGATACTCCTTTTCTGCTAAACTCTCCCATTGCCTACTCCTGTTCATGATCTTTTCTTCAGAATTGTCTAAGTTCTGTTTGTCTCTGCGCTCTTATACCAACGGGCCATGTCTACGTGCACTATAAATAAAGTAAATAAAAAATAAATCATTTGAGTGATGCAGGAAACCCGTTTGACACCCCCCATGGCTAAACTCTCCCAACGATGATGTTAAAAAATTCCAGCCAAATGGACATGCAGAAAAGGATGGAGTGAAAGACAGTTCCTACTTAAATGCATCAGAACCCTACTTCTTTATGAACCCGAGCACTAGGAGTACCTTGTAGCAGGATCAAAATAGCTGGCAAGTATCTATTTGCATCAGCCACTGTTTATTTGGTTTGAACAAACCCTTACAGTTCCCATCAAGTCTCAAGCCTTTGAAACAGCTCTGTATCATTTTATGGTAGCCCATAAGAAGACCATCATCAGATTCTATGGAATATTTCAGCAATCCCTGCTGACCTTTTGAGAAAGAGAACAAAGGGCTGACATGACCTGCCACAAGATTCAGCCTTTTAAAGTCTACTATTTGAATTGCTTAGGGCTTAATTCAAAGAAGCATTTTATAATGGCAAACCCCCATTGGAAACCGTTCCGTGAATTAGGGCCTTAGTGTGAGGCCAACAAGTAATCATACACAATGGTTAGTGTAATTATTGTTCCGATTACACGCATTTTGTATATAAACCCAGATAAGACATTTATACTGTATTTTTATTTTTATTTTGCCTCTTATATGGAACTTAAATTGTTAACTCCATTTGTTTTTCATTGTGATTATTCTTTCTCTTGTAGGTCTGTACTTTTAATGCGATTAGGTCTTGATCTCAGGCATTGCTGCCAAAAGAAGAGTCTATGGTGCCTGGTGGAGGCCTGATTTGCATCTGGGGTGTTAGGTTGCAGCATCAGTAATGATGCAGTTGCTCTATAGGGTGCATTGTGTACTTGTATCTTATCATTGCCAATTAGTCTCCTCACAAAATCATGCCAAATCTTGTAATCATTAATACAATGTGCTCATGATACACATGTTGGATTGAATTTGAATAAACAATATCAAAGACTAAAAGGACTTCTGACCTTATATATAATGAAGATAAATCTCCCTCTCTACCTGTGGTGTTCCCCAGGGGTCTCCCCTCCTCTCCTATTCCCATCTCTGGTTGCTTAACTGCCATTCAAGATTGGTGTGCCACCAACCATCTTTGTCTAAATGCCAACAAGATGGAGGTCCTCCTCATCAGTACACCTTCACCATCTTTTCCCCACACTCTCTGGCCCCCCTCCCTTGGCCCTCGCCTACCCCTACCTGTGAGGCTCAGAACCTCAGGGCCATCTTTACTTCTCCTCCCACATCTCTGATGTCTCCAAAAAGTCAAACTTCCTACTGAACCTCCTCAGAGGCATTCTGCCTTTCCTTTCTTTCCCCCAGAAGCTCACTGTCTCCCAAGCTCTGGTTCTCTCTAGGTTGGACTATTGTAACAGCCTCTTTCTAAATCTACCTGCCTCTACTCCCCGCCATTTACAATTAATCCAGTACAGGACTGCAAGACTTGTCCTTGGCCTCAAGCCGTTGGATGGTATCTCTCCAGCTCTGAAATCCCTTCATTGGCTCCCAGTGGATGCAAGGATTACATTCAAAACTCTCTGCATTGTCCACAAGGCTTTTTGGGGCCTGGGTCCAAAATGCCTTCAACTATCCCTCGGTAAATACCTCCCCTCTCGAGCTCTTTGCTCCTCTACCTCCAACTCCCTCAGGATCAGTCGTTTTCATAGAAACGAGCTGGGGGTAGATCTCTATCTTTGGCTGGTGCCTCCCTTTGGAACAGCCTCCCTGCCACTCTGAAACTTGAGGATAACCACCTCAAGTTCCGGAAGCACCTCAAGACCTTCCTGTTTCCTTCTGCCTTCACTCCCCTTCTCCCCTGCTGATCTGTTTCTCTCTTGGCACTGTGCACCTGGTCACCCTCTGTCTTCCGGGCCCAGGTATCTGCTCACCCTGCCACTCTCCTGCATTGCCTCTGGGCAACCCTTGCACTGGGGTCTGTATCTTTACCCATACAGTCCGTCTCCCCCTTTTCTTTCCTTTCTGCACTTATCGGACATAACCTGTCTGCTAAACTTGCTGGGTGCACTACAACTGTTTATTGCCGTTAGTATTTGTTTATTTTATGTATTGATTGTTATTTATCTGTTTCTCCTCTGTGCCACTCTTTCCACTTCTCCCCCCTTTCCTTGCATTTTTCCCCTCTTCGCTTTCTCATGCACTTGCGCGTTCTCAATGCCACTGGGCTTAGTAAGATTGTTGTTTTGTTCTCCCCTGTTCCCCTCCCTTGCCTTGCGCTCTGAAACACTTGTGTAGGAGCGCAATATAAATAAAATATCCATTCAATTCAATTCAATTCAATTCAATAGGGCTTCACTGGAAACATTGACCAGAAGGAGTTCAACCTCTAGAGTTTTGGTGATGCAGGCACTTTCCGAGGGAGTCTGATTATTCACTGCATGATGTGGTGTTATGCACAGGGCACGGGTTCTCTTGCTAAACACTGTGCCATGCGGCAAATCCTCCTTGACTTCAACCGGCAGAGATCGGTAATGGTGGCAGTCATGAAAAAGTACATGGGGCCACCTTTTCAGTGGACCATTATGAACTCCCCGTGCTGTTAGAAAATTCTAACCGCGGGCAGGCAGACTCTGGTGGAGATCTAGTCCCATTCCCTGCGTGGTACCAGGAAACGTACAGAGGAGATATCCTGGCGTGCATCCTTCCTCGATCAGGAAACCTGATCCAAAATGCCACGGATGAGGGAAAACCCAGTGAGAGGCTTGCTTCCCACGGATGCGGGAAAACCCAGTGGGAGGCTTGCTTCCCACGGATGCGGGAAAACCCAGTGAGAGCCTTGCTTCCGCAGGTTTACGTGTTTCCATGCCATTATCTGCCATTATGGCATAATCAATACTGTTCAAATCACCTCTCTTTTGTAATCCTATAGATAAACAGTATTTCTGCCTTGATATGGTCACGCTATACTTTACAGGGACGCAGATTTATGGAATGCATTGAATTTCTCATGCTCTTCCTGGGGCGGTCCATGATAATGGTCTCGCCTTTGCGGCTTTCATGTGTGCATTTGGTTCAGCGCGCTCACCCATCCCGCCACATAAAAAGGACCTTCAATGCCAGACGCAGGATTTAAAGGCAGCTCCTACTGGCCCTTGTCGAGGTAACCCGAGCAAATTACGGGAAAACAGATTAAAGAAAATATCCATTACCACGGAGGTACCCATGAGTTATTGTTCTGCCTTTTGAAGTGCACCCTTAAGGTCAGGGCTGCGCTAATTACAAAGACAAAATGCAAGCATTTGCATAGTAATTCTGAGTCCTTTACTGACCTGTGAATTAAATGAACGATCAATGCGCCTTATGCATGGGTTTCCTTAGAACACGGCGCTCCCTGCAATGAACCAACTTGTTATTTGAAGAAGACATGGCTTTTTGAGTTTACACATTGCTTTAACCTCAATACGTGTAGTTCCTCTGCGTCCGCATAGGCTGGGTGCATGGGACGTGGTGTGGAGAAAGGTTGTGCGCCCAGACGGGGCGACTTCACACTCGATGTTACAATGAATGTTACAGTCTGTATATGATACTTCAACTGATCCAACCTGAAGAAAAAAACCCTGTGGTAATGCAAAGCTGCAGTGCAACACATGGGCACGTGGGCACCAGGGACAATGCACAACGCTCAGCTCTTTGTGGACGTTTAGAGGCAGGAAAACGCCACACGCACACAAAAATAAGAGCAGCATTTTGTGGACATGACGTCAAAAGTGGAGTGCTTTTGAAGATACCCTGCATGCTGCTTTCTCTCCTACGTAAATCTCCCTGAACATCGATGAGCAAGTACATTTCAATGGTTAGGAATGTGCGTTGGCACTGCCCTGTGTTGGTGTCAGCCTCCTTTGCATTCCCTGAAGCGTCCTATAGTGTGTGCATGTTAACACGCTGACATATGCATGTGAGCAACTTCTTCACCCCACTAGATAGAAACTGTTGTGAGTGCCTGACAAACTGCATATAGACCTGTGTGTGTGTGTGTGTGTGTCAGCGGCAAGTGGGTGATTTATCAATGTACCCTCTACTACTCGCCTACCTGTCTCCCTTGTGAGTTGTGCTTGTGTCTCCGGTTCTTTGACTGGTATTTCCCTTATTTCTGGGGTATTGTGATGCCTAATCTTTGTTCGAGGCACAGTCTAGCGATGCCCAGGGCAAGACTGACTTTATCGTTGTCAGTACTGTGCGATTCCTGGCAGTACTGTGGGCGTCCTGTAAGTACTGTGCCGAATTCATTCTACCCATGCGGATTGGTTTACAGTGAGTCAGATGCCGGCTGCTGTGTACCTGCTTTTTTACAACTTGTTTGTTGCAATCTAAGTAAATTGGTTAATCCATTTTATTCCATCAAGGAAAAATATCTGACCCTGCATATTGCCATCATTATCCTGTGTTAGTCAGCCTCTGTTCTGCAATGTTATCTGGGCCGTTTCATCTCACTCAGGAGAACCTTTTTGCTCCTGCCTGGGCTTTTACCCAGTTAGATTTACCATCTATGGCTTTTTGACTACTCTGCCCTGCACTGCATATTGGTCTGTTACTATTGGAAATGTGTCTTCTGGACTGTTGGCTTCTGGTGTGTTTACTTGGCTACACCTTGGCACCTGGGCTGAAGCTTTTCCAACCTGTGACCTCATTGATCTACCAGCTTGCTCGTGATAGCTTCCTGAGCTGCCTCTGTCTTTGTGCCTACACTGATCAGCCAATACCAGACTTGACTTCCATGATCTTGCCTCAACATCGCCCTCCTTCCTGCATTCTTTTCTTCTTTGTCCTTTCCCAAAGTCATGTACCTGCTTGATGAAGAAAGATTGTACTTGATGTATATCTTTGGAAATTACTATTTTGTAATCCATGGTCTCCAGTCCACCTCCTCCCATGCTACAGTTTTTCTTTTGCTCATTGTTTAATTTGTATGCAGTTCCTATTTTATTTCTTCTTCTCTATTAGGCATTCGTTTCCTATTCTCTCTTGTTCTCCTTGCCCTCTTCCATCTCTCCATTGTAACTGAAATCCTAATAATCTTACGGGCCTCTTAATGTTTTATGTAGATCTCAAAGTATATTCCAATGATTTGAAATGTACATTAGGCATACTGTTTCTATTGATCTCTGGATTCAAGGTCTCTGAGCAATAAAATATCTTCTACTCTCAATTATTTTCTTCCTCTTATCCCACAAATCATTTGCCTTACTGAATCTTGGCTCTCACCAATTGAATTGGCTAGTCCTGCAGCTCTGTTTTCCTTTTCCTTGGAGTGGTTGTTCTTTTTTTTCATGGACTCTTCTATCTCTCGCCACTTCTCACCATGTTTTTCTTTAAATATAATTTTATTTATCTTTTCTAAACCCTGCCAACTCTCATTCGTAATTGTTATCCTCCTCGATCTTTTTGCTTTGATGGTAGTTATTACATGATGTGTTTTTGCCTTCCTTCTGAATCTCAATTCTTCCTTCTTGGTGATCTAAATTTGCACATATCATCCTCCCACTCTTTCTGTTCTTTACTTTCTATCATTGAACCTTTGCAATTGTCTCAATTACCCACTTCTCCTCATATCTGATCCCTTGATTTGATCTTTTCTACTGTATTCACTAATGATTATCGGTTTCCTTTCCATCATTTTCTTTCTTTCTCATATATCCTTTATTATGTTGGCTTCCTTTTTGGATGCTTTTTCTTCCCTTCATTCATAGTCTTCTTCTTCTGTTCTTACTGCTGCATGTCTTCAGCATTGAATTATCTGTATATCTTAGATCTGTTCCTCCTTGTTAACGTCCTCAACCTCTGCTTTTCTCTTCTACACCAGGGCCATCATAAATGTCTATCGAAATGGTACCATCCTAGTACAAGGGCCTCAACCCAGCCTCTTACTTTTTAATAGGCTTCTTCCTCGCCTTATCAACTTTCCACTTTCCTCCTCATGGACTCCCTTGCCACCTGTTTCTACGGCCTCCCAGGCTCCCTTGCCAGCTATGCCAATCTTGGTTGCCTTGCCTCCCACTAACCTCTCTGTTTCTCCCAGTACTGACCCCTTGTCGCTTGCAACTGTACAGGCTCTCTTGACTGCAAGCACTGCTCTGACAACCTCGTCAGCTGCCACCCATTTGGTGCCCTTGCCATCTACCGCTGCTGCTTCTGGGCCCCCTTTTCCCCATGGCCCCTCCTACACTAGCTCCCTTGCCATCTACTACTGTCCTGGCTCCCTTGCCTACACTCCCCTCACGCACATCCTTGTCTGCCTTGTCTCCTCTGCCCCTTCTTACCTCTATCCCACTGGCAATCTCACCTCTTACTGGGAGGAATACTATCCCCTGTACTCCCCTGTAAGTCTTTAAAAAACAGCAATCTGCTCCACGTTGCCACGCTTAACTCTCACTCGGCTGTCAACCACTCCTCTGATGTATGCCACTTCCTTGAACACTTGGATCTCAATGTCCTAGCCCTCACTGAGACATGGTTCAAGGACAGCTCTGTCACGAGTTGTGACACACTACTTCCTATAGGCTACAAGATCCTCTATTTACCCAGACCTAACACACCTGGAGGGGGAGTAGCCCTGATCTTTCCCGAGTGGATCCCTGCCTCCATCATTCCTACTCAGGCCTACTCTTCTTTTCAATGAATGATCTGCAGGCTCTCTCTTTCTCTCCTCTCTCCTGCCTAGCGCCATGACAACCACCAATCTCGGAATGAGGACCCTGGTCTCCTCTCTCCTTTCCTCCTCCTCCCAACTCCTCCTGTTGGGGCATCTTAATATCCAGCTTGATTCGCCTGACTCTTCAGGTCCTTTCCGCAACCTCTGCGACTCTCTTTCTCTCTCCATTATTCCTTCTGCCCCGACGCACATCGCTGGCCATACCTTAGATCATGGGTGCACAACATAAGGCCCGCAGGCCAGTTGCGGCCCGCCATGCTCTTTTGTCCGGCCCGCGAGGCACAAAGGCTTTCCTAATGGAGGGCGGCCCGCGGCCGCCCTCCATTAGGGAAGTCTTTGTTGTCTTCCGGGCCGGACAAAACACTGGCCCTCATTGGCTCAGCACACATGCACCACGTTGCTCCTATGAGCCACGTAGTGTGTGTGTGCTGACCCAATGGAGGGCCAGCACTACGGCTGGCGTGGTCCATAAGGCTTGATGCCGGAAGGCATTTCAGCCTTGGACCACGCCAGCCGTAGTACGATTCTAGCGTTCCTGCTTACCTGCCGCTTACCTGCCTGCCTTCCAGCACGTCTCCGGTAAGTGGTCTGTTTGCGTTTGTGTATCGGGTCTGTTTTACTTTATGTTTGTGTGTGTATGTTGCGATGGGGGGATGGGGGGGTGTCGGATGTGTATGAATGTTGGAATTTGAATGTATTTTGTGTGTGTGTTGAGATGCGGGGATGGGTGTCGGATGTGTATGAATGTTGGAATTTGAATGCATTTTATGTGTATATTGAGATGCGGGGGTGGGGGGGTGTCGGATGTGTATGAATGTTTTGATTTGAATGCATTTTATGTGTATGTTGAGATGCGGGGGTGGGGGGGTGTCGGGTGTGTATGAATGTTGGAATTTGAATGCATTTTATGTGTATGTTGAGATGCGGGGGTGGGGGGTGTCGGATGTGTATGAATGTTGGAATTTGAATGCATTTTATGTGTATGTTGAGATGCGGGGGTGGGGGTGGGTGTCGGATGTGTATGAATGTTTTGATTTGAATGTTTTTTGTGTGCTGAGTTGGGGGGGTGGGGGTTCGGGTCTGTATGGGTGCATGTTTGTGTGTGTGCTGAGTTGGGGTTGGGGGGGTTCGGGTCTGTGTGTGTGCTGATTTGGGGGGTGGGGGTTCAGGTCTGTATGGGTGCATGTGTGTGTGCTGAGTTGGGGGGTGGGGGGTTCGGGTCTGTAAGGGTGCATGTGTGTGCTGAGTTGGGGGGTGGGGGTTCGGGTCTGTAAGGGTGCATGTGTGTGTGCTGAGTTGGGGGGTGGGGGGTTCGGGTCTGTAAGGGTGCATGTGTGTGTGCTGAGTTGGGGGGTGGGGGGTTCGGGTCTGTATGGGTGCATGTGTGTGTGCTGAGTTGGGGGGTGGGGGGTTCGGGTCTGTATGGGTGCATGTGTGTGTGCTGAGTTGGGGGGTGGGGGGTTCGGGTCTGTATGGGTGCATGTGTGTGTGCTGAGTTGGGGGGTGGGGGTTTGGGTCTGTAAGGGTGCATGTGTGTGTGCTGAGTTGGGGGGTGGGGGGTTCGGGTCTGTAAGGGTGCATGTGTGTGTGCTGAGTTGGGGGGTGGGGGGTTCGGGTCTGTATGGGTGCATGCTTGAGAATGTGTGTGCTGCGTTTGGGGCGGGGGGTTCGGGTCTGTATGGGTTCATGCTTGAGAATGTGTGTGCTGCGTTGGGGGCGGGGGTTCGGGCTGTATGGGTGCATGCTTGAGAGTGTGTTTGGGGTATAGTGTTAGGTTGGGGGTGAGGGATAGGGGGCATAGTGTTTGGTTGGGGGGTGAGGGACAGGGGGCATAGTGTTTGGTTGGGGGTGAGGGACAGGGGGCATAGTGTTTGCTTGGTGGGTGAAGGACAGGAGGCATAGTGTTTGGTTGGGGGTGGGGGCCATGGGGCATAGTGTTTGGTTTGGGTGAGGGGGCCATGGGGCATAGTGTTTGGTTGGTGGTGAGGGATAGGGGGCATAGTGTTTGGTTGGGGGGTGAGGGACAGGGGGCATAGTGTTTGGTTGGGGGTGAGGGACAGGGGGCATAGTGTTTGCTTGGTGGGTGAAGGACAGGAGGCATAGTGTTTGCTTGGTGGGTGAGGGACAGGGGGCATAGTGTTTGCTTGGTGGGTGAGGGACAGGGGGCATAGTGTTTGCTTGGTGGGTGAGGGACAGGGGGCATAGTGTTTGCTTGGTGGATGAGGGACAGGGGGCATAGTGTTAAGTTGGGGGTGGGAGCCATGGGGCATAGTGTTTGGTTGGGGGTGAGGGGCCCATGGGGCATAGTGTTTGGTTGGGGGTTAGGGGGGTGAGGGGGCCATGGGGCATAGTGTTTGGTTGAGTGTGAGGGACAGGGGGCATAGTGTTTGCTTGGGGGGTGAGGGACAGGGGGCATAGTGTTTGGTTGGGAGCCATGGGGCATAGTGTTTGGTTAGGGGTTAGGGGGGTGAGGGGGCCATGGGGCATAGTGTTTGGTTGGGGGTGAGGGACAGGGGGCATAGTGTTTGCTTGGGGGGTGAGGGACAGGGGGCATAGTGTTTGGTTGGGGGTGGGGGCCATGGGGCATAGTGTTTGGTTGGGGTGGGGGTCATGGGGCATAGTGTTTGGTTGGGGGTGAGGGGCCCATGGGGCATAGTGTTTGGTTGGGGGTTAGGGGGGTGAGGGGGCCATGGGGCATAGTGTTTGGTTGGGGGTGAGGGACAGGGGGCATAGTGTTTGCTTGGGGGGTGAGGGACAGGGGGCATAGTGTTTGGTTGGGGGTGGGGGCCATGGGGCATAGTGTTTGGTTGGGGTGGGGGTCATGGGGCATAGTGTTTGGTTGGGGGTGAGGGGCCCATGGGGCATAATGTTTGGTTGGGGGTTAGGGGGGTGAGAGGGCCATGGGGCATTGTGTTTGGTTGGGGGTGAGGGACAGGGGGCATAGTGTTTGGTTGGGGGTGGGGGCCATGGGGCATAGTGTTTGGTTGGGGTGGGGGCCATGGGTCATAGTGTTTGGTTGGGGGTGAGGGGCCCATGGGGCATAGTGTTTGGTTGGGGGTTAGGGGGGTGAGGGGGCCATGGGGCATAGTGTTTGGTTGAGTGTGAGGGACAGGGGGCATAGTGTTTGCTTGGGGGGTGAGGGACAGGGGGCATAGTGTTTGGTTGGGGTTGGGAGCCATGGGGCATAGTGTTTGGTTGGGGGTTAGGGGGGTGAGGGGGCCATGGGGCATAGTGTTTGGTTGGGGGTGAGGGACAGGGGGCATAGTGTTTGCTTGGGGGGTGAGGGACAGGGGGCATAGTGTTTGGTTGGGGGTGGAGGCCATGGGGCATAGTGTTTGGTTGGGGTGGGGGTCATGGGGCATAGTGTTTGGTTGGGGGTGAGGGGCCCATGGGGCATAGTGTTTGGTTGGGGGTTAGGGGGGTGAGGGGGCCATGGGGCATAGTGTTTGGTTGGGGGTGGGGGCCATGGGGCATAGTGTTTGGTTGGGGGTGAGGGGGCCCATGGGGCATAGTGTTTGGTTGGGGGTGAGGGGCCCATGGGGCATAGTGTTTGGTTGGGGGTTAGGGGGGTGAGGGGGCCATGGGGCATAGTGTTTGGTTGGGGGTGAGGGACAGGGGGCATAGTGTTTGCTTGGGGGGTGAGGGACAGGGGGCATAGTGTTTGGTTGGGGGTGGGGGCCATGGGGCATAGTGTTTGGTTGGGGTGGGGGCCATGGGGCATAGTGTTTGGTTGGGGGTGAGGGGCCCATGGGGCATAGTGTTTGGTTGGGGGTGAGGGGGCCCATGGGGCATAGTGTTTGGTTGGGGGTGAGGGGGCCCATGGGGCATAGTGTTTGGTTGGGGGTGAGGGGGCCATGGGGCATAGTGTTTGGTTGGGGATGGGAGCCATGGGGCATAGTGTTTGGTTGGGGGTGAGGGGACCATGGGGCATAGTGTTTGGTTGGGGATGGGAGCCATGGGGCATAGTGTTGCACTCCAAGAGTGAACTCAATAATAAAGCTAAAACAGGCACAGTTAGGAGATGTACATCCTTTGCTTTTTTGAGGAAACCTGACTCAACGAAGGCCATACTCCTCTTGGGTAACCCAAACAGCAAACTATAGCAGTCCAAAATAACGGAATGTCCAATCAAGGGTCAATAAAATATATATAATTTAATTAAACAGACGATATACAATAACTAAATCGAAATAAATGATAGCAATGGAAAATGTGTAGTACAAAATGTAAGTTTGAAATGCAATAAAAATCGTTACCCCTCAAAAACATCTTTTTCCATGTGTTTAATACAAATTGGGGGTTGAAAAAGCCTCCTGACATGTCCCGCCTACCGCCCCGCCCACTTTTACTTTTCGGCCCACTATAGCCCTCATGTAAGGTACTTTCGGCCCTCTGTCAAAATCAGTTGTGCACCCCTGCCTTAGATGCTTTTATCTCCACAGACATCCATCTCTCCACCCTTCTCAGTACCTCACTCTCCTTGACTGACCATTCTTTTCTCTCTTCCCACATGAAGCTCTCTTCTCCTCTAGCACTGGCACATACTTCACTCCCTCCTGCCTTCAAGGTCATTCGACCCATGAAAAGAGAGACAGTGGCTGCCTTTGCCTACACCTGCTCTCCTCCTACTTCTGTGCCTGACTCCCACCCTGACACAGCCCTCTCTAACTTTCACACTCAATTTCCAACATTCTTGACATTCTCATCCCTGTCATGAGGGTCTGTCTGAAGACATCAAAAAAGTGCAACTCTTGGTACAACTCCGAGCTGTCTGCACTTAAACGAAAGTACTGAGCAGCGGAACAGAAATGGGGATTTTCAGGTGCATTATCTGACACACTGGCTTAGTGCCTTCTCCAAAGGCAATATAGACTCTGCATTTGCTCTAAAAAACAAGTCTATATTCAAGCCCACATATCAGCGGCATCTAATGACACGGCTGAACTCTTCCAAGTCTGCAAAGAACTGGCCAATCCTACTGCAACCTCTTCCTCTATTGCACCCACCCAGGCCCTTTGATTGGCCCTGGCTGCACATTTCACTGCTAAAACACAGGACATCCTTTCCTCTCTTTCCCCCGCACCCTCACCTGCACCCACACCTTTTGGTGCCACCTCAAACAACCCCCCATCTTCTCTCAACCCTCTCCCCAATCACAACTGAGGAGGTATCTATACAAGTCCGGTCAATGAATGCCTCCTCCAAACAGGTTGACCTTGACCTCCTAAAACCATTAAGGACAACATTGATTCTCTTGCTCCCGCCTTGGCTGACCTCTGCAACCTCTCCTTCATGACTGGAGGTTTCTCCACTTCTCTCAAGCACTATCTTGTGCACCCTCTGCTAAAGAAAATCCTCTGCTGACCCTTCATTTCCGCACATTATTGCCTGTTCTCTATCACTACTTTCCTGGGCAAACTCCTGGAGAAATTAGCTATCTCACAATTTACCCTCCACACTGAATGTGTTGGTTGTCTCCATGACCATCAGTCTGGCCTTAGATAATCCAGAGGCACAGAAACTGCTTATCTAAACACCTGTGAAGACCTGCTCCCAAATCTTGACTCTGACGCTCCTTCTGTCCTCATTCTTCTCGATCTCTCTCACAGATTGGGCCCTGGCATGGCTTGCCTCCTTTCTCTCTGACCGTCCTTCCAAGATTGAACTTGGGCCCTTTGTCTCCGCTATCACTCTCTCTACTTGTAGTGTCCCCCAGGGATCTAACCTATCCCCATGGTTCATCAATGTCTACATGGGCCCTCTGGCCCACAGGATCTCTACTTTCACCTCTAACTTTCAATGTTATGCAGATGACAAGCAGCTCTCTCTCAGGCTACCCTCAGCTTCTTCCTCCTCCTCACTCATTCCTGACTGTCTTTCCGCAATTCCGTCTTGGTGTGCTGCTAATGATCTCTGCCTCAATGCCAGTAAGACAGAGATCATCCTGAATGGGACCTCTGCTCCCGCTTTCCCAATATATCACTGGCCGGCCTCCCTTGGCCCTGCGCCTCCACCTACTAGTGAGGAAAAAAATCTGGGGGTCATCTTCGACTCCACTCTCTCCTCTTCTCACATCTCGGACATCTGCAAAAACTCCCACTACCAGCTGCACCTCCTCAGAGGTATTCTACCTTTTCTGATTTTCCCCCAAAGGCTCACTGTCTCCAGAGCCCTGGTTCTATCTAGGCTAGACTATTGCAACAGCTTCTTTCTCAATCTTCATACTTCTACTCTCCGTCCGCTACAACTCATGCTGAACAGAAACGCAAGACTTATCGTTGGCCTCAAGACTAGGGACTGCATCTCTCTGGCACTGATAGGATCAAGATCAAGACCCTCTACATAGTCCACAATGCTTTAGGGGCCAGGGCCCGCTCTATCTTCAACGCTCTCTTCCTATATATTCCCCTACTAGAGCCCTCCGCTCCTCTTCCTCCAACTCTTTGTGCGTGAGCCGTTTTGTTAAGAAGCGATTTTGGGGGAGATGTTTATCCTCTGCAGGTGCCTCCCTCTGGAACAGCCTCCCTGCCTCTCTCTACATTGAGCCAGAGCTCCTTAAGTTCCGGAAACTCTGCAAGACCTTTATCTTTGCTTTCCCCTTCTCTTTCCCTCTCCCCTGATAACCTCCTCTCTATGTCTCTCCTGACTCACTTCTCCTTCCCTTCCTAACTCTGCTCACTTTTTACTGACTGGTCGCCTGGTTCACCTTCAGAGCCTCACAGGTCCCAGGCTACCACACCAGTCTTTGCACTTGCCTCCAGCCTCTACACAATGTTCAGACTACTGCACTTGAAGTTTACGCTCCATGAGAGGTGTAACCTCTCTGCACTTAACCTCTCTTCACTTAAGCCAGGATCTTGCTAGACTGGGCACACTTGCCCCATCCCTCCACATCTGTCTGTACACTTGCATAACCTGAATTTACTAGGACTACTAAGTCCTGTCTTGTCCCCCTGCTAGTTACTTTTTGTTAGATCATTCAGAACTTCAAGGCGTAAGGCTGACTACTGTAGTCCCTTCGTCCCTTCCCACCTTGAAGAGCTTTGAAGCACTTCACTTGTGTATAAAGGCTGTACAAATAAACAATAAATAATACATAAAGTACATGAACACCTCACAGGCATCTACGTAAACTTTAATGCTGTTGGAAAATAATCCTGTTGTTCATCTGATTTTGTCACCTGGTCCACTCTTTGTGCCTCCTAAGATGTTGATCTCTTTCATGCAAAACAGCTTTAATAAAAATTGATTATTGGTTCTCGTTCCCCTCACCCACATCATGTTTCCCCCCTTTTCTACTGTCTTCTCGGCCCTGATCCCTTGTTTAATTTTATCTGTTCTGCCTTTGACTTTGCTTCAACATTTACATCAAAGATTGATCATCTTCATTCTTCTTTTTCTTGTGTCTCATTCTCGCCTCTATTCTCACCTCCTGACTGCTTCCTTAACATTCTCTTGTTTTTCTTTGCCTGTGAACATTTATTATCTCACTTGCTCCAATCGGCTAATCGTACAGCTGCAGTAATGGCCCCCTTCCTTTGCCTCTTATTTCTCTAGTATGCCCTTTAATTTCTCTGTTACGTAATTTCTGTATTTAATTCTTCTCTGCCATGCTGTGTTTTCCTTAATCTTCCAATCATGCTACCATTTTACCGATTCTCAAAGCACCTTCCCCTGACCCCTGCCTACACTATCTATTGTCCGATTTTTCTTCTTCCTTTTCTATCTAAGCCTTTGGAACATACAGACTACTCTGAGGGTTATGCTTATGAAGAGATTAACTCTCTTCTTCATTTCAACCTGTATTCTGTCCTGTTCATTTACGGAAACTGTTCTTCTACATGTCTCTAATTTTCTTACTCTGCGAAACAATCTTCCCTCTTAATTCTTCTTGACCATTTGCTACTTTTGTTAGGGTGCATCACTCTGTTCTTTCCATTCATCTTTTGTTATTGCTGCCCTTGCTCTGTCCCTGTTGTCCTATTATCTTACCAAGCACTTCTATCCTATATCATTAGTTGATCATTCATCTGTTGATAAAGCGAAAGTGATCTTTAAGATTATGTGTTTACTATTTAAGTGTGTTCCTATTTTGTTCTCGATCTACCTGAATAAGTAGTCCCTTATAGATCCAAATGTTTTCTTCCATTCTAAGATTAAATCATCTTTGTGCTGCTTTGTTCAAATCAAGGAGATTGTTGCTTCTGCAATTAATATACTTTAAAAAAAAATTCCCTCAGTCTAGAGACAGAGCAATCAAGTGAACTGTTACTTTTAAGAAAAGCCAAAAGAACCTGGCAGTTACTCTAAACCCATTTTTTTGCCATTTCCATCTTCTTACTTCTGCATGCCTTTCACACAGTGCAAAATGACAATTTGCTTTGTACAGCTTTGTGTTACTGGATGCTAATTACAGGTAGCCATGCCTACCATCTGGTATTACGGCACATTTCCTAGTAGCAGAGATTCAGCCCTTTCAGCCCATGGTTTAGAGGTTGTCTGGGAAACACCACAAACAGAAAGCAAACAGAGCCCATCCACATTCCCTACCTTATCTTTGCAGCAGTTTCACTGTAGATTTTTAATAGCTGATATGTGGTTAGAAGAGGGACAATCAGCCTCATTCTAAGCATGCCGGTATCCTGCCATTTTGTACTTACCTTTACAGCAGTCGGTCCGGTGGCATTGTTGCCGGATTACGAGTGCCAGCGGGACGGTGTAAATCCTCATTCATGGATCTTCTGTCATTATCGGTAGCGGTAATGAGGGCTTTTTTTTGGCTGGTAGGGTGACTGGCTTACCTCCAGCATTTAGCTGGAGCTAACCCAAGTGCCCCACCGGCAAACCCGTAGTCGGGTGGTCGGGAAAAGTGCCGCTATCCACTGATACCGGCTTTTTTTTACCAGACCGCCCGACTCGGAATCAGAACCTATGTTAAGACCTCATATTACCTCTACATTGGATTAGCAGGACATAGTGGAAACAAAAGAATTGGGAAGAAGTTGAGGAGAGGTAGGCAGAGAAGAGCACTTTCAGCATTGAAGAGAGTTTCACGTCATCAGAAAACGGGGCTTGAACCCATGTTAAACACAGCTCTCCATTTGCGACTTTTCCATGCAAATGGGTTGTGTCCATGGCAGTGATGGCTGAACGGTCCTATACATGGTGGCCCACAGCTGGTGTTTATAAAGGGATGTCAAAGTATCAGTGGTGGTGGGGAAACAACTTGAGAAACAGTGGCCACCACCTTCAAACTACAATTCCAGCTGCTTTTTTGTATAGCGTATATCCAAGTATTTACTATATTAAGTGTTTAAATCTCTGACCGAATGTGTATAATTTGAATTTTAAAACTGTTTTTATGAGGTGTTGTTTTTTTTTTTTTTTAGGTATCTGCATTGTCTGAAACGTCTGCTAGAAACGACCATAGTGGTAGTCTCATTAGTTAAAAGGCCCTGCAAACAGTTCGCATTCACAAAATATTTCCTGACATTTGAATGAACATAGGAATGCATACGAATGCATTCATAAATGGTGAAGCTGTTGGTTAACATTTCCAATGGCTCTGGTTTGGCATTTGGATGTTTACCATTTTGGCACAGTACATCGGCAGTTCAAATCCCTGTCAAGGTTTCCGTATTTCTTGTTGTTATAAAGAAAAGAAGTAATTCCCAATCTCAATGTTTTTTTTTCATCTTTCTTTCGGTGAGTCAGAAAACATTAGAACTTTAAATAGATATGCTATGTTTTTCATACTTCTCTGCACCTAGTATCATGCACATGAACCAACACATTTTTGCCTTGAATTCCTTGTTAAGGTTTCGCAGTAATACTATTAGACCTCTGTGGTGTGGCACTAGTCTGCTGGTGCACTGCATTAAACACAGCCATGACTGAAAGGAAAGGGGAGGCGTCTAAGTATGTTCTTTCCCATGTGTTGTCTGGAGTATTTGTTTGGTGTTCCTTATTTGCCTGCTTTTGAGGAGTACAAGTGGCCCCCTAGAGGAAGGACTGGCTTACCAATGATGAATACCCGAACATATTCGACCTAAACAGGAATTAGGTGAGATGTCTCTGCCATTTGATTTTACACTTAGTTTCTGATGTCAACACCTGCTTCTCTGAGTCTGTACCTCATTTATGGTGATTTTACCTACAGCATGATGCATCACCTGAGAGAGGGTGTGATTATGTTGGCATGCAATGTTTCCTGTGACATGTAATGGTAGCACCTAGGCATGTTGACCTCTATCTCGCATATGGTAATTATACTAGGAGTATGACTCATTACTGAGATTCCTTTGACATGTGTGGTTGCCCATATCCCATGAGGACATGACCTGGGCCTCGGCCATTGAGGCTGCACCTTACATATGGTGGCTATATGTAGACAAGGAAGGATATTCTACCTGTGAAAGGATGTCAGTATTCAAGTATATGAAGTTCTATGTGTCATATGAAGATGGCATTTAGGCTTGTGATGATGTATATTGCATAATGCATGCACAACAGGGATGTAGCCCTTTAACTGGCCCAAAGTACTTACCGTTTTGAGGCAGCATACAGAATATGATTTTGCTCCTTGATATCTCATAACATATGATGACTATATCTGGCATGTGACCTTATAGGTCTTAAGCATAAGATGGAAGTAACTGGTCAAGTAAAGTTGTTCTAGCAGTTAAAGGCATTGCATCTGACATATGTTGCCTCTATTGGATGTACTCTTGGCATTGTATAACCTCACCATGCTTATGAATTATTAAGCAAGCACCCTAGTCAAAATATGAATGGTGTCTGCTTTAGGAACTATTTACCAAACACCATCAATGCTGTTATGAGTTTCAAAAAAGCAAACAAAATAAAACCTTATACGGGTAAAGTAACAGTAGAATATTACATTTCAATTAAATAACTGCTAATGCCACGCCTCCCCCCACTAGTCTTTCTTGGAAGTCAACTAGTGTCAACCAGTAACTATTTGTTACTGTAAAAACCCTAAGTGTGATTAATTACACATTCTTTACATCGATGATCTTATTCCCTGTTATGTCACCATGGTTAAAGATCATGTGACATCTCTTAAAACAGAACATCTGGGTTAAAGGTCATGTTATTGCCCAGTGTTGATCTCATCAAGCATTTGGTACTACTTCTGCCACCCCTGACAATTTGGTGACATTCTATTTCTGGGTACGTGTTACAAATGACTTGTAGTCAACGGTTCTATAGTATTCAATACACGAGTGCAACATATGTGTCAGATCTGCACAGCACTGACTACAATCATAGACGCATTGGTCAAGCAACAGGTCAAGATGCTGTATTGGTGAACATGTCTGTTTAGTGATGTGTGATGTGTGTGCATATGTGGGAGGGTTAATGTGTGGTGGTGTGGATAGCACATTTGAGTTAGATTGTGCAGATGGGTTAGTGAGCAGATGGAAGGCTAGGTTAGTGAATGGATGTCAACTGTTTGTTAATGGATGGTATGTATTTGTGTAATTGAATGCACAGATGGTCATACTGTGTGGGCTGGGGGTTGGGAATGCACTGCAGAGAATCAGTTCAGAATAAAGGGAAGAGGAAATTGACACTTGACACTTAAGGGCTTTATGGAAAGGGGCAACTTAGCACAACCGCAAAGAGGCACCAAGAATGGGATTTCAGGACTAGGCACAGGTAAGAAAGGACACATGGGAAAACTGAGAATAATAAGTGACCCACAGGGAGGTGGTCAGTGGGGGAATATGGGAGAGTGAGGGCACATGTGAAAGATACACAGAGCAAAACACCATGTGGTCACGTGATGAAGGCAGATCGCTAACTTGGTCACAGGAGGGAACCCAGCAGCCCATGAAAGCTGTTCTCCAGAGGCAGTCTACCCAGAGATGATACAGGGTGGTCAAAGTCCCCCAATACCGTCAGGCCCAGGTTGTGATTTAATTGATATAGCCTCAGATTCAGGGGACAGAGTTACACCCATGTTATTCTGCATCGACAGAATTATAGCTCTTCCATGCAACCATAGGAAGATAATACCAACTGAAGCAAATGTATGTGATTGGGCGATGTTTATGACATGGCAGTCTCACAGATTCACTGGTGTGTAAATTGTGTAACCAATAATAACGCTGCCAAAGAAGACTTTAACATCTTGTGAGAAAAGTGTAATTGGGACCCAGAGCCACAAGACAATAGCAGAATTGGTCTAAGGTGGAAGAGAGGAAACCAGCATGTGCTTTAACAGACAACCTTCAAGAAGGAAGAATTTTCAGACTACTAATTCAGGGTGCTGCTTGCAAGCCATTTTCCCCCAAGCCATTTCAGGAATCAGACATCCAGACAGGGGTGCAACGAGGAAGGGAGACAACCGCAGAAGTGATCAGGACTTTGGGTACCAAATGATATCATCACAACAGGGAAACGCCAAACTGCTAGGGGGGGGACTTCCACTAGACCTTAAGAATGCTGCAAGGCCTTTTAACATCTCAGAAAGGCAGAGATCAACAGTGGAAGGGACAAAATATATAATCTGCTGTTCTAGCCAATATGGGTGCTACACTCCTAATAGCACAGTGGCAGACGAATCAGAAACAGCAAGAGAAGGGATGTTATTAGGGCAGCCTACTCCAGAGGAACACAAGGTTATGGGTGGGAGTTGGCTGGTGGAGGGGGACAGAGCTGGTATGAAGAAGCCAAAGGAGACTTGTGGCAATGAGAGGGAACCTGGAGAAGATACAGAATCTGGAAGAGCAGAACAAGATGCTGTCACCCTTAAAGAAGCTGCTGGTCATGAGAGCAAGAGAGGGTATCTGAGAAGAGTCCTGCGGTTGCTAAACACAAGGGCCTATTTGCTTTGGTAAACATTTAAGGAAACCTTTGTGAGTTGGACACTCTTGGAAATCCTGACAAGGGCTACAGAGCTTGCCATGGTGAATGGTTATTGGATCACTTGGTAAGATATCTCTGAAGAGTGCGAAGGACACTATATATGCATTATAAATATGATGGCCGCTCTGTTCCATAATAGTACATTGGTGCACCATAACCAAAAATCAGGAAGATTTGACCTAGGCAGCATTCTCCGGGGTGGATTAGAATTTCTTTTTGACTGCTCTTGAGATCACAGGAGCATGTACGAGAAATCAGTGCTTGTTTTTTTATTTATTGTCTGATTTGAGTGTGAAACCTGTTGACAGTGTACTGAAGAATCGAGTGATATAGGATAGAAGTGCTTAGTAAGATAATAGGACAACAGGGACAGAGCAAGGGCAGCAATAACAAAAGATGAAAGGAAAGATCAGAGTGATGAAGGCAGATCAGCCTTTGTAACTAAAACCTCAAACAATTTGGCTAAAGCTAGGATAGCAGTGTTCATTGAAGTAAGAGCTATCCCAGCATTTACATTTTGAGTTTCAGCAAAACAAGACTCTTGAAAATCGTGCATAGTTCTTTTACGTGGAGTTGGTGCAATAAAAGACAAATTAGCTACAGAATTAGCAGCACTAATATTTGTGTACAAATGAGGAGTCTTAGACAGATTTTCAGAAAGAGTGTGTGCTGAAAGGACAATGGCGTGTATGTCAAGATCAATAACAGGGATAGCAGGAATACCCCCGACATTAGGGATAGATGATATTTTCGAATTCAAAGGATCCCTTATGGATATAACAGAACTATTTGGGGTATCAACAGGGGGCACAACAGCACCAGTCAACACATTATTTAACAAAATACTGTCTGTGAGCGAGACATTCTCTTTGGCAAAAGTGACTGTAGCAGTAACTAATGGGAGGGTTTTTTGCTATTTCATCAGTTATTCCCTCCTCCACTGCGATCCTCTTAGCTAATTGTCCATATGAGTCCTTTTTTGTGTAGCCAATGTTTGATCCACACAGCCAAGTGGAGTTGCTGTGTTAAATCCATTGTTAAATTCAGAAGTGTTCACAAGATTTGCTTCAGAGCAAAAATGTTGAATGTCCATCCCTAACAGTATCTCTATTTTTGTTTTAGGCTTTAATTTGGTATGATTCATACGAGGAGTGGAACTTAATCGAGGTTTTTTAATTATAGCAGATGACAAATTTACAAGTGATTTCTCACCATTAGAATAATGAGAGGCCGAAACAGGGGGCTTTAATGTGTTAATACCCCGTTTCATTTTCACAGGTAAAAAATAATAACCAGGTGAGAGATGGAATAATGCAAATAAGTTATTTACAATATTGATAAAACAAACAATAAACCTCGCCACTCACCGCGACAAGCACGGCGAAGCGGAATAGTGGGATTTAGCAGGGTCTTGCGCCGATACACATAAAAGGTTATTAAAGATGACTAAAACCTTTCCTTTCAGGAATATCCAATACAACACACTAGTATGCTTGCAAAGTTATAATAAATATATTAGTTGCAAACAAGCAGGCAAAACCTCTGCACTAGATAGCAAAGTTATGATATTCTGCGATTTTCAGCAATACCTGATGCTGTATAATTCAGCAATACCTGATGCTGTATAATTAAGTCACCACCATGCCAAACAGCAGCAAAACAGCTCCTCACGTTAAAAATGCAGTGCCCTTTACTCCGCAGTCGGGTTTAACGCCGCAAGGGTGGCTGGGGCGGGTTTTGTAGGTAAGATGATGTCACGTGACAGCTCACGTGACCAACGCTGGGCCCCTCCTCCTCCAGGAAGTAGCAACGAGCTGGCAAGAGTTTCTAAACACTCGCAGTGCCAGTAGCAGGTTAGTCCAGGAAACAAACGTTTTTGGCAAGGTTTGTTTTTTTACAAATGCAGCAAACACGCCGCTCGGGCGGCTGGGGCGGGTTTTGTAGGTAAGATAATGTCAAGTGACAGCTCACGTGACCAACACTGGGCCCCTCCTCCTCCAGGAAGTAGCAACGTGCTGGCAAGAGTTTCTAAACACTTGCAGTGCCAGTAGCAGGTTAGTCCAGGAAACAAACGTTTTTGGCAAGGTTCGTTTTTGTACATATGCAGCAAACATATGCAGTGGATTAGAAATAGCAAGCAGGGGGCTAAATACATCTGAAGGTGACTAGTGGGCAAGAGGTATCTGGGTGCTATATCCGTGTGACTGTAACCAGAGAACGGAGGATAGCACAGGGGCAACATGCTGGTCTTGGAAGCAAGCCCATGCAGAGCAACAGAGGTTTGAATCCTGGATCTGCGCTTAGAAAACAAACCCATGTATTAAGCACGTTATAAAAAAAAACAATGAAATTAAATAAAGAGAAAAGGAGCAGTTGTACATGTTTCCACTGTGAGTTTAAGAAAATCATCAGTGGGGTGCTATAACTTTGAGACTGTTAGTTTGAGCCAAAACGCTTCTGTGTAATACATCTCTGATACTGGGTTGTGTTTAGTGGAGCTATAGACCCCTATAGCCCTGGAAGTGAAAGACTGATGAACACATTTTATGCATACCATCCTGCCACTATTGATTAGGGCCAGTCCAAGGAGGGAGTTGCAATTTTGTTCTAGAAAGTTCCATAGTCCACCTATGCATTTATTCCAACCACTTCTTCTTTGGAAACAAATCAAGGTTGTACCATTACTTCTTAAGTACCTTGTTTTGTTGGTCAACCACAGGAAGTAGTCAAACTAAGTTGTGTCCGAGAGGAACCCAAGTATTGGCAGAGCGGCAGGAATTGGCAGCGGAATGCATCACTAGATTTAGAGTGTCTGGTCTTGGCTTGCAGCATGTCTGGGTGCTCTTGTCCTTTTTGAGTGAGTGCCTTGTGTCTTTCATGGTTGCATAAGGTGTGCACCGTGCCCCTCCTGGCTGCTGGCTGAAGAGTGTGTGTTGTAATGGAAATGAGGAATTAACACCCTCCACAATAACCACACACATCTACTATCCAATCCCACCAGGACCATGCCAGGCAGTATAATGATACCAGCCAGCACAGTTGGGGCCGAGCAGTAAAGGAGATGACCTAAAAATCCCTCAAAACTGCACCCTATCCTGACAACCCTGACTTACTGCAATTCTCAAAGCAACATGTCTGTCCTGGTCCTCACATACACATTGCTGGGATTTAGACATGACAAAGACTAAGGCAGGGGTCTGCAACCTTTGGCTCTTCTGATGTTTTAGACTACAAATACCATCATCTCTAACCAGCATAGTCAATAGCCATATATCATGGGAATTGTAGTTTGAAACATCTGGGGAGATAAAGGTTGAGGACCCCTGGACTAAGGACATCATTGCTGGGGAAAAAGGTACAACAGGAGGAAAGGGACAGCTGTGGTGGCTGTCTTGGTACAGAGTGGACACCGTAGGTGTGGGTTGTATCCATATAGATAATTCTCAGAGGAAGACTTGTGAGGGTTTTAAAGGTCTGCAGTAAACATACGTTTATCATTTGGGTGTTTCAAATATGAACAACAGGGAATACACAGTCTCCCAGCTCGCTGGGCCACTGATCCTCTGCAGAATGAACTCCATCAGCCTAAGCATGTGGTGTCTTTCCACGCCTATACATATGAGATAGCATTTTTATGTCCAGCACATCTTTCCAGTGCCTGTGGACAGTGTCAGATGGTTTAAAATATCGCAAAAGAGTGACCATCATAGTATGAGGGAGCAGCAGATGATTTTGCAGGATCGATTTTTAATAAGCACTTTTTGGCGTCGCTGCCTCGATTAAAGGTGGTGGGAAATCACAAAAAGCACTTCTCGTTGTTCTAACATGGGTGGTACACATGTTTTGTCTCTTTGATACTTTACATCCAGAAAAAGTAGGATTGACAAAGCTTGTTTCACATGTGGCCGGTCTGCATTCATGTGTCCCTGAATATAAAGTTATTTGCAATACACTTGTCGGATAAAAGGTATCAGATATGGCTGCATATCAAATGCATCTACCTACTCTGCATTTGCTGTTTTTATTGTAACATGCCCTTCTGGGAATTAATATGTAGGGTCTTCCATGCGACTATTTCAGACATGGATGAGGGAGCATATAAGGGCTAGCTCAGTCTCAACGTGCTCACCTTCCAAGCAAGACCACACTCAGCAACACAGGTTCGATCCCCGGTTCGGCGCTTAGAAACCTCTGGGTATTAAGCACATTAAAAATAACCTATCATGTCATAAGCAATGAATGCAACATACCCAGTGGAAGAATATTCTGTGGACAATATATGCGCTCTGCAGCAGGGTTCACACGCTTTTCAATTACTTGTATAATGGACAAGGAAAGAGGAAGACTTCTTGCAATGTCACACAGATGGAAGAAGAGGAGGAGAAGGATAAAAATAAACAATCACTTGCAAAAAACATTGAGTGAGAAGTCTTCTCTTTTTAGAAATGAGTTCATTAGGTATTGTCGCAGCTGTAAGGCTGTTATGTTCTAAATTAAGTGTATAAAGAAACCCAAATACATCCAGGTGGACAGCTAACCTCTCAAATGGCACCAGCCTGAAACTTTGAAACCTTGCAATGAGGCAACTCAGCCTTTCAATGCTTCAAGGTTGTTAAATTGTGTACCATTACATTTGGTAAACATTATCAGCCACAGTGTTTGGAAGGGGGCATATCTGGCATACAGCACCGTATACAATCTATGAGGCTATTAACATAGGCCTATTATGTCTCTGTTAGTATTAACATAGGCCTGATAGGTCTCTGTTAGTCATATTGCAAAACAGTTCGGTTTACAGTAAATATGTGGAATACATTACTGGTTCACTCCATGAGAGTGACATGATCCGACGAAGGTTAGGACAAGAAAAAAGATACCCAGTTTCTCTGAAGAAAGTTATACATCCATGAAATAATTTTGATAAATGGGTTTTGAAAAAAAATAAGCAAGCTAAATCAGGAATATGTTACCAATAGCAGGTGACCATAACAGCAAGACTATCCACTTTGATAAGATGGTAAGTAGGTGAAAAATTCAGGGCCAAACAAGACCATGCCATTCAATTTCACGAATTCCACCTGGACTGTGCCAAACAACGTCCCCCAAGGGGCACCTACCACTGTGTTCCCCCCTTTGACTTTCCTGCCAATGGTATTTGGAGTTTGCCTTCAGTTCCCCTAGGGATTCCTTCCTTCTTTATTTTTGGGAGGTTACCACCCCTCGTTCCCTTCCTATTCCATGCTCCCCTCCCTACTTTCACTCAGTGTCCATGGCATTTGGCCGCCAAGGGATTCCACACTCATCTCTACGGGAATCTAGCCATGGAACTGCAATAACAGGAGCTGCTTGGCTAAGCGTCTCCCATACTTTCTCTGTTGGTCTTTGCCTCATCTGGCTCATGGGAGGCTGGTTACCCCCTGCATTACCCCCTCGCCTCTATGTGGAATCGACATATCTAATATGACCCTGGCAGAAGTACCTCATTGCTCTTACTGCCTTGAATACTCAGATAGCCAGGGAGCAGGGGTTGATTTTAATGGTGGGACCACCCTGAGGCACTCGTGTTTGTTTCTGTATGGTGGAAGGGGTCCCCAGGAAATCATGTGGCTAAGGAAAGTGATATTGTAACTTAGTCCCACATTAGCCTTGCATACCTAATGACATTGTGTTGTGTCTTTGTGTGCATACACAGTTCTATACTAGTGTGCCCAATAAGCAGACATTCCACTGCACACTTTCATTGCGGCCTGAGCCTATCTAGCTGTGTGCCAAGTCATGGCGGGAGAGCAACAGAACCATTGCATGTCAAATGATCTGTGTTGGGACCTCAGCAGCCCATAGCCGGAGCGGTAGCCTGGCCTACATATTACTATTTGGAGACTGACACTGACCCACTGATACTAGAAATGCAGACAGAGGTGGAAGCTGTCCAGGCAGATCACACTGTATCAATGGCCAGAACAACACACATTTATATTAAAGGAATCCCAGGCGAGAGCACAGTGGGGGTGAGCAGTCAGCACAACATCAGAAGACATCAGGCAGATAGAAGCCAGGGATATGTGTACTGGTCTCTTGCCATCTTGCTAAACAGTTCTCATGGTACCCTAAGACTTTTAGGTATGTTTTGCCGCAATGGCGTTTACACTCTTTGGCAAGGCCACAATTGTTGTCTAATGATAGCACAAGAGTAAACTTTATTCTGTCCTCTATGTATAGGGATGTTTAGACCTTGGCTACTCCACTTACTTTGAGTAAAAGTCTCTGGTTGATTCATTGTGACACATTTCAGGATACTTCTAAAGACATGTTTGGCCAAGGAAATCTACAGCAAATCACACATAGAAAGTTACTTGACCCTACTTGCCCTTAAAGGGGGGAGAGGGGCAGCAACGTTTAACATAGGTATCCTGTTTTCAGCATCCATTTCCCAAAGCACAGTGGGTTACCAAGAACACGGCCATGGCCTACTATGCAGGACTAGGAGAAAAAGAAGCTGTAATGCTTGAAGAGAGCACTACATCTAACGCTCTTGTTAAACTAACCTTGCACATAGACCGGCAGTTACAATCATGTACAGAGGAGAAACAAGCAGACATGTATAAGCTGTTAAACTAGTACAGATCTCAACCATCCCAGTCAAAGCTGATGCCTTTGGCGAGTGGGATCTCCTATGGAGTCAGCTCATCCACACTGAAGATCAACACACATCCCTAAATGCCAGTGGGTTCTCAGGCGCAGAAAGCAAAAGATTCCGATGTCACCTGCCCTCACGACTCAAGAGGTTGAGAGGTAGGCAGCAACCCAATCACACAAATAATGGCAAGTTAACAATAACACTCTGCCAAGCAGAAAGAGAATCCGTGTGCCATGGGAACAAGTGGACACGTTGCTATTTATTCTGGAAATGTCCTGTGTTGGTGGAAATGCAATCACTAATAAGCAGAGATCAAATCCTAATAAAACTCATTTTTAAGCCATAATTGTATCTCTGGCATTTGATCTTATTTACTAGAGGTAAATCATCCACTTTAACACCACTTTAACTCAAACAATCAGCGGAATTACCATTGTGGAATGACAGCTTGCATCTCTCATTGACCCAAACCAGCAGTATTCATCACTTCGAACCACACTCGATCAGTGAACCTATTTTGATGACCCATTGACTTTCATCACTCAACACTGTCTTCAAACCACACTCAACACGGCTTCATGCCTGTAAGGATAATTAGTGCACGAATTTCAACTATGCACTAATTTCATAGAGATACACTTAAATAGGTCAAAGAAATCCACTTTTGCACTCTCCTCTTACCCTGCAGCCAAAACAATTCAACACAAACACTCAATTTGCAATCCCCAAATGGGGCGACTTCTTGGTTTTTTATAAAGTTCAGCAAGGTGCATTAGTCTAGAAAGACATAGATTTTACATAAAATGTTCCTAGAAATCATACAGAATGGAAAAACACAGAAGCATAAACAATGTTTAGACCAATTGCTTGTGTATCAGAACAGGAAGTGAATCCTCCACTGTCATGAACTGGTGGACAGTGTTACAAAGGTAACATGTGAACATTTCTAAACGAAGACAACAGGACAAATAACACAATGTTCTTTCCAAAAACAGTGACACTGCACTGTGGGTTAAAAGGTGCGTCTACACTGGGGTGTTTCAGCCGTCTTTGCGGGCTAGGTGAGCCTCGTATCTGGCACGGCCTTCATCAGGACGGGGGCTGTATGTGAAGGAAGTTCGTAGAGTGCTATGGGGAAAAAATGTACCACAGGCACTTGTAAGGGAAACCATCTCGGGTGGTAGAGATCCCAAACTGCTCCTCTTAATGGAGGCTGTGCTCTGTGATCTGGATTGGCCTCAGATTGTCTTTCACACGTGGCGCTCGCGGGCCGAGTACTGCAGACGTGAGTAGAAGACCAGGAAGAACTGCTGAATTGTTTTGGCTGCAGGGTAAAAGGAGAGTGCAAAAGTGGATTTCTTTGACCTATTCAAGTGTATCCTTGTTTCACAAGTAGCCTTCCTGGGTAGAATAGGTTCCTCACCAGGAGCCCGGATTTATAAACTAATTTCATAGAGGGCACACATTATCCCTACAAGCCCAACTCGATGCTGACTCGTGGCCTGGGAGCAACACAACTCGCTGCCTTCAAACCCAGCTGGATCCGTAAGCATTAGATCGCTAGGCCTGATTCAATCCCATCGAAACCACCTAAGAACTGAAGCCAGATACTATTAACAACCTCAGCCCCGTGGATCCGTTTTTGGGGGCTTAGTGGCTGGATACAGCCCTTGTTGCTCCTATTTCCAGAAGAACTTATAGTTTTAGTGACATTAGTTAAATGCTTGCCCTTTTCTTCCCTGCTATAGCATGTGGAGTGCTCACACATTTCTGATGTGCATATTTTGTCTTTATTTTTACAGGGGTTCGTTTTTAAGGTGGGTTTAATAGTTAGTTGTATGATTGATTTGTTTAATTAAAGTATATATATATGTGTGTATAGAACGCTAGTTGGACAATCTGTTATTTTGCAATTGTTGTCCTTTGCTGTTTGGGTTGCCGCTGGCTTCCATTCACACCCCTTCTAGGAGTATAGCCCACCCTTTGCCCATGTTATCTCAAAAGGCGAGGGAGGTGTATCACTTGGCTGTGCCTGTCATACCTTTATGGTTGGGATCACTGTTGGTTTGTAGAAGCATGAGGGCAGATTAGGCAGTTTAGCCGCTACACACTCAGATCATAAGTAATTTAGTCGCAGGCTCTTTTTCCCACAAAAAAAAAACATTAATCTCATGCACAATTCAAGTGCAGAAATATTTCATTCATATTTGAAAGCACCAGGCTGGTCATTTTATTTCTAGCATATCTCAAAGCAGTATCAGGGAATTAAAAATGTGGAAACTACTTCCGATTTGCTCCGTGTGTAGCTGCAGGGTGACAAAACATGTTCCACTTCCATAAATCATTCTAGTTTTTGACATCGTGTTCTATTCACCTAAGGGCAAATAATAACAACAACTACAAAAATAAATGGTTTTGACAACGTTGACTGCTCAATCATTCAATTAATATCATTTAACAGCCTTTATGTAAGTTATAATAAGGTTGCTACAGAAAGAGCTAGTAAATGTTTGCATAATTTTGAAGAGCCTGCGACACAAAATCTATACTAATTTCAGTTTTGCGTCATTGAACATGAAATATTGATCAAGGGTCCTTGCAAGAAGATTTATGAAGCCTGCTATGTTGCTGTGTCCACATAAAGTGCTTCTGATGTTTTGCCCTCAGACCCCAAGTGTTGTAAATGATGGCTCTGTGACAGCTGGGATGCTGTTGTTCCAATTCACAGCCTTAGGAGATGCATTTTCCAGATTGGCGCAGCAATGCCCCAGCTGCAGACTACAACTTCCGAAAATTAAATTGGAAGGGGTCCAAATTTCTGCTGGTGTTCGGCCTGAGTTGCAAAGCATCTGTAAATCTTTCTATATTGTGATGATTTTGTACAATTTACTGCCATTTGCTCCCACCAGCACACACCCGCACCGTAAAATGTGGCATTAATAGCAACCTCGTGTAAATAAGGAAGGAGGCCAAAGAATGCAGAGCTAAGCTTTGCATTTGTGAGCGAAGAGATGTAATTTGTTTTATGCGATGTATGGATTCGAATGAGATCACAGAGTTTTAAGGGTCATTTGTTAATACGTTGTAAATTATTTCAAACGACATTTGCCTTATCATTTTGCTGCCTGGAAATTGGGGAAATGGCTGCCAAAACGAAACACTGCATATTGATACCCAGAAAAGGGTCTAGACCAATGGTACTCAAACGCTTTCATACGGAGCTTCCCCTCGAGTAAAAATATTGTTGGGGGACTCCCCACCTAGGGGTTGGCCCATCTAAACGTCCCAAAGGATGTCTGGGGGGCAGAGGTTATTAGAATTGTTGATACTGCTTTTGTTTTATTTTTGAAGCAGGCAACTTAATCCTTTTTTCATATTAAAAACAGTCATTTCAATCCCTTTTTAAAGAACCTGGGGCTCACCTGTAACTCCTTCGAGCCACCCAAGCAGGGCCAGCCCCCCATTTTGAAGACTTTTGATTGATTGATTGATATTTTATTTCTATCGCGCTCGTACAAAAGTGTTTCAGAGCGCGACAAGGCAAGGGAGGGGAACAGGGGAGAACAAAACAGCGATCTTACTAGGCCCAGTGACATTGAGAAAGTGCAAGTGCATGGGAGAGGGGGGAGGGGAAAAGTGCATGGACGGGGGAGAGGTGGAAAGTGTGAAGCAGAGGAGAAACAGATAAATAACAATAAATAAATAATAAAGGCAACAAACAGTGGTAATGCAGCCAGCAATTTGCAAGTGCTAGGTTTAAGGCAGCAGACAGGGTAGGTCTGATAAGTGCAGCAAGAAAAAGGGGGGGGGGCTGTATGGGTACAGATACAGACCCCAGTGCAAGGGGTGGCCCAGAGGCAGTGCAGGAGGGTGGCAGGATGAGCAGGTACCTGGGCCCAAAAGACAGATGGTGGCCAGGTGCACGGTGCCAAGAGAGAACAGATCAGCAGGGGAGAGGGGGAGCGAAGGCGGAAGAAAAGAGACCACTGGTCTCGGCTAAGACATGAAAAAATACGATGTTTTCAAATTTTATTTAATTGAAAATTGAACTTTCAAATACTGCATTTTTTGCACTGAAGTGAGGTGCTTGGTTTCACATCAGGTGTCTAACAGACACCATTTTCTATATTTCGAATAAAAAAAACAGATGTGAAGCTAATTTGAAGAAATATCCTTTGAATTCTATAGCAGTCGAGTTTTCACTTTTTATACAATGCTTTGGATAGGATTGTCTTCCACAAATTGCATGATAAATGGGGTAAATGACCCACAACATTTTGGGCTGGATTTCCAAAGAGTTTTCAAATCATATTATCTCATTGAAAAACACTTTTGTAAATCAGGCCCTTTGAGTTTTAAAAATTACAATGGTAAATTGTGCATTTCTTAATCAAAATCACAATGAATATGATTTGAGGACATACACGCTGTTGTTACATTAAGTAACATTTTACACTATCATGTCATAAGGTAACCGACCACCACCCAAGTTAGCAGGGGGCATTACCTGTTAGCTAATGCCCCAGGGAATCGGTTACAAGCCAGAGCTAAGCAATGGCCTTAACATGAGCCATGGGGCATTACCTAACCAGTTTATATTGCTACTAATACCCTGGCACTGGGGTACTAATAGTGTATTTTTCACGAGTTGAGAAACTGGATGTTAACCGTTTCTCAACTTGAGAAAAAACTACAAAAACAGATAGCCGCCATGGATCGTGGTCTCTTCTCCCTTTCCATGGAAGACGTTCTCGAGTCAGAGACCGGCCAGGAACATTATTGTTCCCTGCGATGGTGAGGAACAAGGAAGTGCAAGGTAAGTGGGATGGGGGCATTGGGTATGTGGAAAAGGGGGGTGGGGAAAAGGGAAGGTAATGTGGGGGAGAGTGCACTTACCTGATTCCTGGCGAGAGAAGATGGCAGCCTTCCGCTCTGAGGAGGCTTTTAGCGGGGTCTGTACGGTGTGTTATAGAACCCTGTTCTGAGCCTCCTCTTTGGCTGGGAGGCTGCCACAACCCCCTCAACGGGTACTAATGAACGATAATGGCTTTTGAATGTTCAGGACATGCTCCGCCATAGTGATCCAGTACAACCCTGACAAAGTACATATGATCAACATGTTCAGTGATTCACTAAATCAGCTAAATGTTGGATAATGTGTGTTCCGACATACTTCTTGACCTTTTCTGGCTATACATCTGGGAACGATGGTGGTCACCAACAACTAATAAATTATCAAATATGCATGGGCGGGAAATCTGCTGTCATTCCCTACAGGGTTCTATGCAATGGCCAACTCTCTGACTCGAGACTGGGAGGCGCCTGAAGGCACCTACAGGGCAGTGGAGCTTGGTAAACATTAGTTCTATGGAAACAGAAAAAAAGTGTTTACATTATTCCTTAGGTGCATGGAGGGAATAGGGAGCAGAGGGAGGAATAGTGCTGCATTTTAAAGTTGGGGCTGGTTGGCATCCCCAAAACTGGCCTGTAAATATTAATGGGAAAAATAACTTTTTGCCCAATGAATGGAAGCAATATAATTCCCAGGCAGACAACATTGTCAGGCATCCCCTAACTTTCTAAGCTAGAACTTGTTTTTTGTATTCACATATTGATAAAAAAAACATACATTCCAAATGACAAACATAAACAATGTACACCTGAATACCTGCTCTCCAACCTTGATTCCAACACCCCCTGTGTCCTTATCTTACTTGATCTCTCTTCTGCCTTTGACACAGTCAACCATGCCATCCTGCTCAACCGTCTCCGTGATAACCTGGGGATCACCAGTCAGGCCGTGGCGTGGCTGACTTCTTTCCTCTCTAATCGACTCTCCCAGGTTGAACTTGGGTCCTTCCTCTCCTCTATCTCTTTCTCTACCTGTGGTGTTCCCCAGGGGTCTAACCTCTCTCTCTGGCTGTTCAACTAATATCTGGCACTTCTTGCCCACTGCATTGCCACACTCTGCCCCAACTTCCAGTGCTATGTGGATGACAGCTCATTTTCAGGCTACCCTCAGCCACCTATTCTCCCTCTCTCATCTCTGATGTCTGTCCACCATCCAGGAGTGGTGTACCACCAATGATCTCTGCCTTAATGCCAGTAAAACTGAGATTATCCTCATGGTCACACCCATTCTCTCCTTTCCTGTCATTCTCTAGCTGGCCTCTCTTGGCCCTCCTCCTGCTCCCACCTGTGAGGCCAAAAACCTTGCGGTCATTTTCGACTCCACACTCTCCTTCTCTCCTCATATCTCTGACGTCTCTACGAAGTCTCACTACCAGCTGCAACTCAGAGGTTTCTTCCTTTCCTCTCCTTCTCCCAGAAGCTCACTGTCTCCGGAGCTCTGGTTCTCTCTTGGCTGGAGTATTGCAACAGCCTCTTTCTAAATCTTCCTGCTTCTACGCTCCGCCCTCTGCAACTCATCCAGAACAGGAATGCGAGACTTGTCCTTGGCCTCAAGCCCAGGGATCGTATCTCTCCAGGGCTGAAATCTCTGCATTGGCTCCCAGTGGCTGCGAGGATTAAGTTCAAAACCCTCTGCATTGTCCATAAGGCCTTCTGAGGCCTGGGGCCTCAATACCTTCATCTCTCTCTTCCTAAATATCTTCCTTCTCGAGCTCTTCGCTCATCCGCCTCCAACTCCCTCCGGGCCAGACGCTTCTCCAAGAGACAAGTTGGTGGTAGATCTCTTTCTTCGGCTGTGGACTCCCTCTGGAACAGCCTCCCTGAAACTTGAGGAGAATCATTTCCGGTTCCGGAAGCACCTCAAAACCGTTCTCTTTCCTTCTGCTTTTTCTCCTCCTCTCCCCTGCTGACTTCCTGGCTGATACTGAAACTGCACTGGTTGCCTGGCCAACCTCTGATCTCAGGCCCAGGCCCCCTCCCCCACCAGTCACACTTCTGCACTGCCTTCCTGGCAACCCCCGCACTTGGAGACTGTTTTCTGTATCCCTACAATCCCACTACCAGCACTTGACACCTGTTGTCTGCACTTACCCTTGCACTTGCCATCTGCTGGCTGTACTTTTACTTTGCTATCTATTTTATTATCCCATGCACTGCACTGTCCTCTCCCTCCTCCCCCTCTGCACTTTCCTCCTTCCCCTTCCCATGCACTTGCGCGATCTGAATGACACCTGGCCTAGTAGGATTGTTGTCTGTCTTCCCTCTGTTCCCCCTCCCTTGCCTCGAAATGCCTTGAAACACATGTGTTTTAAGCGCTTTATAAATGTCATATCATATCATATCATACATATATACACCCCATCCCCTCCCCCACATCGGTACAACTCTAAGAACCTGCCCCAAATTCCTTCATCTAGGTGGCATTTCTCATTTCTGTACAGAATCACCCTTTTCATTAAAGACATTTTATGCAAATACTTACAACCATACATAGGCAGGCGGCACTTTATCACTCTTCCACTCCCACAGTATAATTTTCTTTGCAGATAATGATGCCCTGAAGAACCAACAATTCTGTGGGAATGGCAAATCCTCCATTAGATCTTTCTCCCCCAAAATAATAGTAAAAAAATCCTAATCAACATCCTGCATCAAAACTTTATTCATTGTTAATGTGATTAGCTTCCAGAACATCCTCAACCTGCTGCATTCGCAAATCATATGTTCAAATGAACCCACTCTGTGTTTGCATCTCCAGCATACCTCGGAATCAAGCAAACCCCCTTTTCATAGAGCTTGAGCGGAGTATACTCTGTTCAGAATGTTTTTCTGCCTCACCCTTTCCCCAAGGTTTAACAATGTCACGTTCACATTCCTACATACATTTTCCCATCTATATATACTCATTTCTGACCATGTATCGAGCAGATTTCCATTAACCTCCTTGTATTTTACCAGGTGTTTATAAATTTTGAAGCAATATGGCCATACAGTTGGAATTCCATTAACCAGTCTGCAAGGTCTTTGTGATCTTTTGGTATCCTCTCACCAATGGCCCTCTACAATGTTCTGTACTCTGCATATGTACAATCCTGCAGACTCCTTTCCACAGGAAGACTACTAAAAGTGATACATTTTTTATCTGCAAATAGGTTGCCAAGCCACCAGAAACCGCACATGAACCAATTTGACCAGAAAAGCGTCTTCCCCTCCAAAGTGATCTCAGGGTTCAGCCATAATGATGATTTTGAAGAACAAAAAACATCTTCTTCAGACAACTCCACAAGACTACGCCAACATTCTCTCAAGCACTTGGTCAGTGGGTATTATTTCCATCCTCTCGCATGTTCAGCTGTCAAGATTGCTTTGGGCAACAGGGGCGTATACCTACTCATCTCTGAGGAAGTAAGCGTCTTGCCGTGAAAGCCAGATGGTAATGTACAAAGTCTGTGACTCCCAAACCCCCTTTCTCACATGGGAGCTGCAGCTTCCACAACTTCAAGCAGGTTGCTTTCTATCCCACAAGAAACACTGTATAATGCTCTGTATTCTCTTCATTTCCCTTTTCTTTGCCGAGAGTGGGACCATACAAAGGATGTAAGTAATGTGTGGGTCAGAAGTCACCTTAATTGCATTCAATTTCTCCCAAACACTCATCTGCAATTCATTCCATCTATCCAGATCTTTCTTCAGATTATCATTCATACTTTTCAAATTCACATCCATCATGTGATCCACATGCATAGTTGGCCAAATGCCCAAATACCTAATTCTCTCTGGGCACCAACTGAATCCAAATCTACTGAGCTGCTGCATAGTACAAGCCTCTGATGCCGCCATGGTTTCCAACTTCGTCCAGTTTATTTTGTATCCTGAGAAATTATCGAAGGTGTCAATTTGTTTCATCGCCGCCGGAACTGACATGTCCACATCTTGTACCACCAGCAACATATCATCACTATATGGTGATAGCTTTTTGCATGCCTCTCCAAACTGAAATCTTCAAATGACTGGATCCCTTCTGATCTTCTTGGCTAAAGGCTCCATTGCAAACACAAACAGCAGTGTGGAGCGAGGACATCCCTGTCTCGTACCCCTCTGCAGGTCAAAACCATCCAAAGTCATACTATTTGTATTCACAGCGGCTGTAGGTTTGTGTACAACAGCCATATCCACTGTATCAGAGTTTCTCTGAATCCAAAACCTTTCAATCAGCCACAAGGAATTTCCATTCTATTCGAACAAATGCCTTATTCGCGTCTAAACAGGACCGCCACATCTGATGATAATCTTCGACTTTCATAAAGGGTCAGAATCAGTTTGTGCATTTTCACAGAGACATGTTTCCCCTTAACAAAACCCGCTTGACCAGGGTCCACGATAGGAGGCAAACAGTTCTCTAGACGCATAGCAAAAGCATTAGCCAATAGTTTGCTGTCACTGTTAATTGTTAGGGAGAATTCTCCAGAATGTGCTAATTTCCCTTACCGTTTGAGACCCCAGCAACTTTGCTGGATTTCTGGGATTTCATTTTTTTTCCTGGAAGAGTGAGCATTTTTTCCCACTCTTCCATATATTTTGTGTGTGTTTTTCTTTTGTGTTCCTTTGGTTATGGAGTTTTAAAACAAACTCCAGGGGCATCATCTTTTACTGTGTGTCACACACCACCTTCAGTGCAGTGGCACAGGGGTGTCTCTCAGATTCCCCAAGGTTTAATACCTTCTCTGGGACTGACTATCATCTCCCAGAGCATGTAAAGTTAAGTTGGCTTTACTAGTCTTTTTGAATTTACTGACGCAGCACACACTATCTTTCAATAGAGTGCTGGATGGGTTGCTTAGCTTCCTCTGAGTCAAAACACTAATGTAATAGTAAAATGTTACCTTTTCCTCTTTCTTTTAAATGGCTGGTGGCAGTGGTTTACATCAACTACCGTGATTTTTCGCAACTGCTAACAACGGTAGCTCAAAATCAAAGGAAGCCATCTTTTTCAATATGGTGCCCCATACCTATCTGTAAAAACAGACTCCGGGCAACTTTTTTCGCCATTTGTTTTAGGAAAAGTCCTTCTTGTGTTTAACTCTGCGCACCAAACAAGGTTTGGTCCCTTTGTTCATGCCCTTTGGCAGGCTTCTGTGCTGAAGCCCAACTCTGGTGCCAGAGTGTCTGGGGTGGACAGGATGTGAGGGAGGTGCCAGAAACTCCCTGTGCTTAGTCTCCTAGGAGTCCTGAATGCACTCTGATATGATTGGCTGGCTGACTGTCCGGCAAGGACAGCCACCCTGCTGGGTGAGTGACAGCCAGGCTGAATGAATGGGGGAAAACTTTTTAAAAGCAGGTCTCTGGGACTTGGAAAGCAGAGTCGACCACTGGAATGAAAGAACTGAAGACGAGCTGAAGGAAGAGGAATGCTGCAACTCCTGGATGACCGGTGAAGCCCTGCTGCAGGTCTGAATTGCCTGAAACTCCATCGACAGAGAAGCCCTTCAAGGTTAACTTCTTCCCTTGAGTTTGGTGGGAGCAACCAACTCGTAAGCCACCTGGACACCGTCCCGAACTGGTTGAATTTTCAGCAGATTGCTGCTTGAAAACATGATAGCCAATGGGAAGGAAACCAGTTTGTGATCTTTAAGGCACTCACACCTTAAAGCGACATCTTGCTACAGCTTTTGGCCTCATCCCTGGGCAGTGCAGGAACCTCCCGATGTCCTCCTTCTTCTCCCCATGACTGAAGCTCAGGAACTGCGAGATCTGCTCGAGCTGCCAGGAACAACTACCTCAGTTGCAGCTTTCTTCGTTAAAAAGGTACTGTGCAAACGCGGTCCGGAATTTTTTTTCAGCCATCAAGAGAGTGCGTTAAACTTTCCTCAACTTCGAAGGTTCGTCCTTCTCTAAACATTCTTCAACATTTTCGCCTAGCCAAATTCTTCTAATCTCTGTGGCAAAGACTTAACCGTTACATACCAGAACTGTGCTATTCTATACAGAATACTCTGAACCATTGACTTTTGCCCAGGCCTGTTGAGAAGAATTGCTGGTTGTATTTCCCTGAAACCATTTGCCCTGCCTATGAATGTATTTGGGCTGTCTATTCTCATAACCTTGTCTTTTCCTCCCCTTTATAAGTATTTGAAGTGCCACTTTGCTCCCACTTCATTTTGGAGCTAAATTTGTTCATTCACTTCCGGGTTGGATTGTTGTGGTTTATTAGTGTGTGATATTGAGCTGCTTGTGCTAGAGTAATGTTTTCTAACTCAATGTGTAAATAAATGTATATCCCTTTACTAGGAGACCTTGAGTACGTGTATATTTTAATCACTGTATTTGTTGGTCCTTTGTGTAACTTGTTCTACTGCTCACGTAAACTCTTGAGATAAGTCTGGCTGCTCAGCAATTGCTACCACTTTACTGTGTAGTACAGGCTTGTACCAAAGGTGAAATTGTGCTTACACTTGTAGTCCTAATTGCATGTAGTGGCCCCAAAGGGTACTGCATGTGATTCTGCCTAACATTAATCAGGCTTATTGATCCATAACTATCCAAGTTTCAGGCAAAGCGAATTCAAGGCGTGTCTTGTGGTGGGAGGGAGGAACCCCTTATTTCTTAAAGAATGCAACATGGTAAGCATTAGTTAATTTACTACATCCGGCATAACCTTGTACAACTCAGCTGGCAGACCATCTGGACCTGGACATCTTCCTACATTCAGGCAACACGCAGCTCTCTTCAGTTCTTCTACACTAATTTCCTCGTCCAAACTAATTCTCATTGCTCATTTTCTCCAGTGTGTATTTCTCGTGTTTCAATTCAGAATATATCTCCCTAGTTGAATCCAAATGTAGTATTTCTCCCTCCAGTAACTTCACCTCCCCACTCTCATCCTGCACCTCTTACTTGAGAGACCTAATAACATGCCCCTCATTTAGCATTTAAATGCCTCCCAGAAAGACTCCAAAGATACTTCATTTCTCCAGTTCATTCTAACAAAAAATTCAGATTCCTTTACAATTTTATCCACAGCCTCTACATCTTCAAATAATGTAATGTTCATTTTCCAAAAGCTTGTTTTTGGCATTGGAAATTACATTGATATCTCGATAGATTCCGGGTCTTGGTCTGAAATCAAGATAGAACTGATGTCCCCAACCAAACGGCAACTTGTGAATATACTGCTTTAGTTAAGATATATTGCTGCAGTAAAATGTACTATGCATCACAGAGTAGCTGTTTAATATTCTTTAACCACAATATGGAAAACACATAGATGTTAAATGTTAAATGTTAAAGGTATTTGTACCGCGCACCGTCACCAACGGAATTGGTCCCCAGGCGCTGAGGCGAATCTGTAAATGATAAAGGTGGGATGGGTTAGTAAGGTGAAGAAGGGAGTAGGATAGTGAGAGGAGTGGTGTTCTGTTGGCAGCTTCAACTCAGTATAGACCGGGTGCTGAGCTTTGGTGCGGGTCGCGGATCGGAGTCAGTCCGCGTGTGCTGTTGTTCCGGCTTATGTGTTGTTGCAGTGTTGTGAAGTGCGTGCGGCTTGTTGTGCGAGAGATGGTTGTGTGAGTTTTTTCAGTGAGATGAGTATGCAGAGTTTATATTGGTTAGTGGGTTACCTGACCTTTACCATGCTAACATTCACAGTTCTGACTGAGTGTGGCATTTGTTGGCCCTCACATTCCCATCTAGACGCGGCGCAGGCCAATGTTTAGGACTCCATCCAGGTGTGGTCATGCCAAGATGTACCAAACAGAATGGGAATCAAACAAGATTTTACAACCGCAATACTACAATTCAACTCACAACTGAAAAGGTTCCACTCTCTTCTACAAAATAGTTTGTTTTTTTTAAAAAAAATTATTATTTTGAAAACAAATAAACAATACAAACCAAACTTGCAGCATTATTTACAACAGACTTGTGACATCAATTAACGCACATTACTGCTCCCCAAATCCCTCCCCCCTCAAGAGCTTATTTGCGTTTCTCGTTCTGTATCTGCTGCGTGTGGCCGGGTATCGCTTCCTTCCGAAGCTGCCAAATCCATTATTGTACCAAACAGTCCTGTTATTAACACTCTCCAAGCCATCAGGTTACCCACTTCTTCTTCCCCGCACTTGCTACATGCCTCCTGCCACATCTGTCCCAGGAGGATAGCTCAGTGGCAGCGTGCTCGACTTGGAAACAAGATGAAACGAAGCAGCACAGGTTCGATCCCTGGGTCCGCGCTTAGAAACCTCTGGGTATTAAGCGTGTTATAAATAACCTATCATATATCATATATCTCACACTACCGTTTCAGCCTCCGCCCATTTTTGCAAATCCCACCAACATATCTCAACCCGTGGCTTGTGGCACTGCTTCCAGCCCATAGCAATCCTTCTTTTAGCAAGCACATATGCCAGGTCCCTCAGTTTACCAACATGTTTAGTATTCCGTGGTCTGGGAAACCCTCCCAACAGGCAGGCCCAGGCCGTATCTATGTTGAGCGTGACCCCTTTATCCACTAGTTTTCGTGCCACTTCCCCCCAAAAAGCTTCAATCACTGGGCAAGACCAGAACATGTGTGTCATATCAGCATCTTCTTCATCGCATTTTGGGCATGCTTGTCTTCCTGCGTTTACAAACTTAGATATTCTCTTCGGGGTCATATAGGCTCTATGCGTTATGTATAACTGTATCTGCTGCAATCTGGCGTTTCTGGACACCTTCTTGTGGTATCCTGTAGCACGTTCCCACTTCCCATCGGTCATCTGTGCCCCCACCTACGCTTCCCAGTCCAGCCTCAAATGAGTCAAATCCTTCCCCACCCAGGTCATCACCATCTCGTATAGTCTAGAGATCTCGTGCCCTCCTTCTGATATGTCATATATTGTTCCCATTAGGACGTCTGGCTCCTCCGCCAGTACAGTCTCTGGCCAGGTTTTACGAATAATCTGCACTAGCCTAAGATACGTGACATATTGGCCTCTGTGCAAACCTGCCTCTTCTCCCAGTTCTTCGAAATCTTTAATAATCCCTCCTTGCCATACATCTTCCAATGTGACCAGCCCGACTGATTCCCAATAGGTCCTAATTATCATTCTGAGTTGGTTGTCTCCCCCAGCTAAGGCGACTAGCGGCACCTGTGGGGAACAGGGGTACAGGTTCTCCATCTGTCGGCATACTCTGCACCACATCTTCCACCCAAGCAACATCATACCCGGGCGTTCTTTCATTTCAAGTCTAGGATCCCAGATAATCTCCTTCAGGTAAAACGGGGTGCAGTCCTGCCCAAACAGCCTAAATTCAGGAGTTACCTCATCAGAAAGCCATTTGGTTACATATTGCAACTGACTAGCTACATAATAGGCCTCAAAATTTGGCAGCTTAATGCCCCCTCTATCATGGAAGTTCTGCAGCTTCCATAGTGCCACTCTATTGCGAGTGCCATGCCATAGGAAGTCCCTGCACATGCTATTCAGTTTGACAAAAAACTTTTTGGGTATCAAGTATGGTATATTACTGAAGAAATGTAACAGCCTGGGCAGGACCACCATTTTGAGCATCGCCCCCCATCCCATTATCGCCAGCGGCAACTTCTCCCAAAACTTCATACTTGTTCGGATTTTTTTCACAGCCACCTCGGTATTATGCAAGTGTTCCCCCTCCACCGTATGAGACACATCTATTCCGAGGTAGCGGAAGGAATCAGCCGCCCAAGGTACGGACAACACTGGCAACCATTCCAGAGGGGCTCCTATGTAGCTCCCCAATGGGAACATGCTTGATTTTTGGAGGGTTCACCGCTATGCCGGACAGTTCTGCATACCTTTCCATAACCTCTAGAATATACTGAAGATTTTCCTCCGGATATTTCAAGTATAGTAGTAAATCGTCAGCATACAAGGATATTAGGTGTTTCTCTCCCCCTACCTCAATACCAACCATGTCATATTGTTGTCTGAGGTACACTGCCAGGGGCTCCAGGGCTAGAATGTATAACATCGGGGACCAGGGGCACCCTTATTTGGTGCCTCTACTGAGTTGCCATCTCTCTGATATCACCGATCCTGTGCGTGCCCTGGCCAGTGGTTCACTGTATAGTAAGTTTGCCCACCTAACATAACCCGGCCCCATCCCGTATTCTTCCAGGGCCTCCAGCAACCATGGCCACCTCACTGAATCAAAAGCGTTGAATGCATCTAGGGACACCACCGCCATTTCCCCCTCGCTCCTGTTTCCCTCTTCAATCACCCGGTGGAGTCGCCTATGGTTATGGGTTATATTTCTGTTGGGGACATAACATGTCTGGTTCGGGTGTATCAGTTTGCTAATAACTCTACGCAGCCTATTGGCCAGGACCACTGTCAATATCTTGCTATCCTGGTTCAACATTGACAACGGCCTATAGGAGCCGCAGCTATGCCCTGGCTTGTTGGGCTTAGGGAGCGGCACAATTAACGCTTCTCTAAGCGATTCCGGCAGCCGACCCATCTCAAAAGACTCATTGAGCATCTCTAGCATAGGGGGGAGTACTTCCTCTCTATATGTTTTATAAAACTCGCCAGGGAATCCGTCCGCGCCCGAGGTCTTACAGGTGGGCAGCTGCTTCACCACCTCCTCTAATTCCTCTAAGGTAATCGGTGAGTCCAGCTCCTCCCTTTCTTCAGCACTAATCTTAGGTAATTCCATGTCTTTTAGAGTTTCTCTAATCTCCTCTCGATTTTCCCTCCTCTGTCCTCATATAATGTCCTATAATAGTCGAAGAATGCCTCGTTGACTCCCTCCTGAATGCCTCCCCGTCTTCTCTAGTTATTGTCCTAATCGGGCGCCTGGGGGTTTCGCTCTTATATAACCATGCCAACAAGCGGCCAGTTTTATCCCCTCCTGCATGTTGCCTCTCGACATACTTCTTATAGTTAAGGTTGCAGAGCCTTTCTCAAAGCTCTGTGCACCTCTGCTGTAACTCGAGTACAAGTTCCGCATCCCCTCACGCCCTGTTGCTTTCCCGCTCCAGTTTCTCTTCCGCTTCCTCTAGTTCCGTTAGGACCCCACCCTGTAGGCCTTTTGATTTAGCAATAGCAGCACCCCACAATACTACCTTAAAGGCCTCCCAGAGCGTGCACGCTGAGTCGACGCTGCCTGTGTTTACCTCAAAGTACTGTGTGATCGCATCCCTGATATCTTCCCTGAAGACCGGGTCCCGGAGCGCCTCCGCCCGGAGGCGCCATGTCGGTATCCGCGCCCTGGGGCGGCGGTACTGCCAACTCAGCACCAGAGGCGAGTGGTCCGACAGGACCCTCGCTCTATAGTCTATTTGAGTGGTCTCTATAACCACATCTGGCGTGGCACAAAAGTAATCCAGTCTCGTGTGCAGTTGCTGCAGAGCTGACTAATGCGAGTAATGTGTTTCATTAGGGTGTTTCAGCCTCCAAACATCTGCCAGCCCAAAGTCGTCTAGTAATATCTGCAATACCCTAGCCGCTGGGGTGGGCCTACCAATCTTCCCATCAGATCTGTCTGCCTTTGGGTTGAGCACGCAGTTGAAATCCCCTCCCCAGATAACCGCTCCTCCCATACATGCGCCCAGATGAGTACACAGGGTTCTAAAATATGTCGCAGTGTTTTGGTTGGGGGCATACGTATTTATAATGCACACCTCTCTATTCTCTACCAAAGCCTTCAATATGACCAACCTCCCCTCCGTGTCCACCACTTCTAGTGTAAGTTGGAGCGGAACGTGCGGTGCCACCCAGACCAGCACTCCCCTAGCGTAGGCAGAATACGGAGAGCCTACTACAGTACCTCTCCAGTTCTTCCCCACAAGTTTCAATTTTTGCTGGGTCAAATG